>NW_006399801.1:4422818-4453825 GCF_000299155.1 Elephantulus edwardii | reverse complement strand
TTCTCTCCCCCATAGACTTCAATGCCGTAAACATATTTAATCCGGTTTTTCTCAGCCTTACCCCCACCACAAGATTTCTTTTTAATAGACTTTTATAAAATTAAGCCATAAGAGGTTTTCCTCAGTTTATTACTATTTTTTGTACCATTGAAATAGAGGAAAAACATTTTTAGCTTTAGTTAAAGGTATTTCATGGTAAACATTTTGGAATAAAGATAACTTATTTCTTTGATTATTAAATTTTTGTTAATAATTTGCCTGTTGTTTTAACCGCAGTGTCTTGAGACTCTGCCAAGAGTTATTTTCCTTATGCACAGCCCAGTTGTATTTGAATGATTTGGCGCAAGGGCCAAATGGTCTCTGAGGTTCTTCATAACCACTGTCCTTCTGAGATTGTGTTATTTTTAAGATAGTTTATGTAATTTATTAAGTATAAGTTGATTAAGCTGTCAAACAAATTTCCAGTAATTCAGACTGATGTTGCTTATAATCCCAAGTGCTATCAGATCATTTTAGTCACTATGATCATCTTAAAAATCTCCTTGGAAAATGATTGGTTGATTCCACGTATTGTGTTGTAATTGCTGGTTTACCCAGGATATCACTAAGGTTAGCTATGGACTCCTTTTAAAATAGGTAATTAAATACATGAAAATATTGTATTTCAGTTTTCTTTTTTATGTTTTCACAGCGTCAGCCTGCCTTTGACACTTTTGATGGGTCCCTGTTTGCTGGTTTCCCCTCGCTAAATGAAGAGCAAACACTCCAAGAAGTGCCAACAGGCTTGGATTCAATTTCTCATGGTAATTCATTACTCAGACTTGCCAGATGATGTGTAATTTAAGTAGTTCAGAGAATAAAGAGGTGACCATTCATAATGATGAATGGTCTCATCTTTTATTTGAAAAGTCCGATTGGGGCTTAAAACCGGAAGGCAGATTCCCTCCCTCCACCCCCAAACTTAGCGATTCTGTTGTCTCTACATGCCGGAGGTACCCCAGGAAAGCAGGTAAGTCTGCTATGGGTGAACTCCTGAGATTTCTATTCTTAATATTTTCAACACTGTCTCAGGATGAGTCTTTTATTTTCCTAGTCCCTTCTGCTGAACTGGACCTAAAACTGTGGATATTAAAATGCACACCAGCATTTAGTTCTGCATTCACATTTTTAGTTTCATTGTCTCCATGTGGAGTTTTGTGGTCCAACATTATTTTGACTAATCTCTGCCCATCTCTATTTATTTCTGCACTTGTTTCTTGCTTTGAGCATGTCAGAGGATGATGTCTCCGCGTAAACCCTACAGTTGAGTTTAATTGGGAACATTTCAGAGATTATTTTGTTTTATGAAGTGGGTGCTGGAAACACCCCAAAAATGTATTAGAGTGCATACCCTTACATAAGCATAGAGTTGTGACAGTTTTATAATTGTAAATATCCAAGGAAGTGCACAGGTTTTTGTTTGCTTTATTAAATTGAGTGAAGGGGAAAGCTGTATAAAATAAAGGATGATAAAAAAAGAATAAGACTTCTTATTATAAGTAGTGAGTGCTAAGTGGTGTATGTTCACATCATATTTGTAGTTCTGTTACTTGTTGGTTAGTTTAATGGAAGTAGCTTCCAAATTGTGCATTTTCAGTCCATTAAGCCTTTTGATCTAATACAGTATTATTTTTTTCATTGTATAAAAATCTTAAAATAAAACTTGCACCTAGGCATAATTGCTTTAGGAAGCTTTGCAAAATAAAATTTGATTTTTATTTCAGAGGTTTCTTTTTTATAAATGTCATTATGAGATGAATAATGTTTTCTCAGTAGCAGACAAAAATTCTTTTTTTTTAGTATTTATACTATTTCAAGGAATTGATTTGGGTTCAAAGTTGTTGTCTCGTGTATATTTACGCTTTCTCTCCTAAGTCCTGCACTTGACATTGCCTTCCTGAAGTACTAATAATGACCCCTTGGATGTCTCACTAGAGTCCTCCAACTGTGAATTGCCCCTGTTAACGCCATGCAGCAAGGCTGTCATGAGTCAAGCCTTAAAAGCGACCTTCAGTGGCTTCAAGAAGGAACAGCGCCGCCTTGGAATCCCAAAGAGTAAGTGCTGCCTTTTGGAGCTGCTTTTCTGATTCTTTAAGTTGCACGAGTGATTCAGTACTTCACTACTCACTGGAAGGTTGATGATTTAAATCCTCCCGGAGTTATCTTGGAAGAAAGGTTGGCAGCCTGCTTCTGAAAGAAAAGTCACAGCCTGGAAAACCCTGTGGAGCAAGTTCTTCCCTGACACTTGGGGCTTGCCATGAATTGCAGTTGACTCAGTGGCATTATTTTTCCCTTCCTTTTTTATTCTGTATTGTACTAGATGTATGATTTGATTAATCAATTGCTTGGTTTGTTTTTTTAACTTGTTTAGTGTGTCTTTTTTGCAAGATAGTATTTTATATTTTTATAAAAAAGGTCTCCAGTGGGTTTCAGAGGCGGTAATTTCACAAAGTGAGATTGCCCATCTTTCTCCTGCAGAGAAGCTCTGGTGGATTGAACTGTTTGCCTTTTGGGTTGGCAGCATAATTAACCCACTAGACCATCAGAACTCCTGCTTATATAATTAGCACACGTACACACACAAATATACACGTAAATAAAATTAATCTGAACAGTTTTTATTCAGTATATTTAGTTCTCATTACATAGAGAAGAGGGATTTACAGTTGGCATGTTAGAATTTGGCTTGGGTGTATTGTGACAGGGTCTCATTTCATTGTTGGTACACATCAGGGTGATCTCACCACCTCCTGTTTTTTCCCCTTGTTTGTCCCTCTATAGACCCTTGGCTGTGGACAGAGCAGCAAGTGTGCCAGTGGCTTCTCTGGGCTACCAATGAGTTCAGTCTGGTGAATGTAAACCTTCAGAGGTTTGGCATGACCGGCCAGGTCTTGTGCAACCTTGGCAAGGAGCGCTTTCTGGAACTGGCACCTGACTTTGTGGGCGACATTCTCTGGGAACATCTGGAGCAGATGATTAAAGGTACCAGATGAATGGCTGACTCCTCCTTGTCTGGGTGAGGTGTGTGTGTGTGTGTGTGGGGGGGGGATCTGCTTTTCAGCTGTAGGTTTGGCGTTTCAAATGACTTAAAAGTAAATTGTCTGAAAATACCACTGGAGTGAGTCAGGTGTATGGTGGAGATTATAGATTTTTGAGTACGTGTATGTGTGTGCGTAGCATCAAGTATAGCCACAAGGTAGTTGCCTTAGTCACTGGTTTGCTCATGATTGCCAGAGTCCTTCATCATGTGAGTGCATGTTGATTCAAGTATGTAGGGCATCATGTTGTGTGGGCTTAATTAACCCACAAAGCAGAAAAAAATACCACTCAGCCTGAAGAAATGGGAGTCTTTATTCAAATATACTCTGACTTTTAAAGCCAATTTTCCTAAGCCCAAGTGGAAGCTGCATTTTTTTGGTTAATATTTTTAAGCAATTGTGCATGTAATTGGTTTGTACTTCATTGCCATTATAGCAGAACTCACCATTGAGCAACTGAAGTTTCACCAAATACAGGGAAAAAAAATCTTAATTCAAACCTTTATAAAGAATGGTGAGATCAATGCAAAGAATACATTGAGTTATTTTAGTGATGACTCATTAAAATATGAGAAAATTAGCACCTGTTTAAAGAAGTGTCCCTCACTGAATCACTCTTAACCACACTAAATTTCCATGGTTGCGGGAGACTGAAAGTCTTAGGGACCTTAGGAATCCAACTTCTAGTCTTTCTAGTTTTACTCTCCTAGGCCCAATGACCTAACCTTGTTTTTCCTTATTTTTAAAGATTCTATGTTTTCTCTGAATCCTGACAAGTCTTATCTGACAAGTTTCTGTTGAATATTATAATACGAAAATTTAGCTTGTTGGGCTGTTACTTGGGTGTGAATTTGTGTATGTTTGGGTCTATGGGTGTTGCCTGTCAAAAACAAAATTTAGCTCATTACTGTCAGTCAAAACCATCTCACAGCTTTAGCCTGTTTTCAGAGGCTGTTAATCTCTGAGAGTTGACTACACATTTTTCTACCAAGGAACAACTTATAGATTTGAACAGCCTGCCTTTGGGTTGGTAGTGTGACTCCTTACAAGGTTCCAGGTATATGTGTAGTTTTGTCTCTTTGTTATTAAGTAAGCATATACAGAAAGTTGAGCCTGTTCCCTTTAGAGTTTGGACAATTGTATTGCCCATTACTTACTCTCATAGCACCATCTGTCTACCTTTGTGACACTTGTCACACTTGCCAGGTTTACAGTATTGAGCACCAAGCTCCATGGGGCAGGAACTAGTTCTGTTTTATTAATGCACACTGTTTGCTCAGCCCCTTCTCCCGATAATACGAAAGTATTCAACTGTGGATTGAATAAGCACGTGATTTACATACACAATTTAGAGCTTGAGAAACAGTTTGTAGAAAAGTTTCCTTCTTTTCTCATTTCAGTCACTTTGGAAACCATTTTCCTGGTTATTAGAAAAATAACTAGTTCTATAGTTTTTTGCCATAGACATAGGTGAGATGGAATAGATAGACAGGAAGCAGTACACCATCTCATTGAGAAATACACTAAATACATGTGAGCTAAAATTACCAAAGAATAACTGAGAATGTAGCTTTTTGCTTGTTTTACCTCAGATTTGACTCTTACGTCTCCTGTGTCTTTTTTCAGAAAACCAAGAAAAGACAGAAGATCAATATGAAGAAAATTCACACCTCAACTCAGTTCCTCATTGGATTAATAACAATTCAATAGGTCAGTCTGATTGATACTGCCCTTCGGAATTTGCTGTTATGTCATCCTGTTAGATTTGGACTATGGTGTAGTTTAGATCTGTTTTTAATTGAGGATGAAAGGTACCCAAGTATCGAGGACTCTCCTTCATAGGGTTGTTATGAGTCGCCTGCGACTCAACGGCACTGCACTTAACAACAACAATACTTGGCTGCTGAGCTCCTGATCCCTTAAAGTCTGGCTGGTCTACACTGACGTGTGGTGAGGGTAGATTACACACTGAATTCTGAAGTCTTTGTGCGAAACAAAAAATGCAAAACCCTTAGCAGTCCTTGGTCATTTATGAACTGCTGAGTGGATACTGAAATGAAGCCACGTTGTATTAGAAAAGACATGCATTAATTTCAACCTTTTTTTTTTTTTAAACATGACTAGTAGAACTTGAAGTTGTATAAGTGACTTTTTCTTTATATCTTTGTATGTTAGTATTGGTCAAGGCAATTTAGAGGACGTTTGAGAGTGAAAGTGAGGTTATTTGAGCTGATGGCTGTGGACAGGTAATAGGCCTGTAACTTAAAGAAGGCGGCCCTAGTGCCATAGTGGTTAAGTGCTTGGCTGCAAACTGAAAGGTCAGTGGTTCAAACTTGCCCAGTAGTTTCTGGAGAGAAACCATAAAGATTACGGCTTAGGAAACCCTGTGGGGCTGTTCTAGTCTGTTCTGTTGTAGGGTTTGCTGTGAGTTGGAATCTACTTGACAGCACCCAACAAATCTAAAAGGAGAGGGGTAGTAATCTTCAGTTTGCCCAAGCATTGGAGTTTTGAGAGGGCTCTTGGAAACTGAGCTGTTGTGCAGGTGTCAGTGTGGGTGTAGTGTTTAGAAAACCACGTCACCAGAACTTTGGCCTTTGATGGTGGTAGTCCATTTCTCTGATTCTACACAAGTCTCACATTATTCATTTCAGGTGAGGACCTCCCACCTTGCACCATGATCGCCTGAGGTTTGCTAGTTAGCCTACCCAGCAGGTCTTCACAAATCCAGCACACTAGGAGCCTTTTGCCAACTGGTCTGAGGTCAAAGAGAGTTTTTAGTTTGTAGAACTTTGTTATTCCCCAGTGAGCTTAGGTAGAAGCAAGTGGGATATGAGGGAAGGAAGCATGGACTTGGCATCAGAAGCTAAGGATTTCAGGACTCAGCTCTGTGTAATGTTCCCTTCCTGAGCCTCAGTGTTGCAGAACTGAAAGAGCCTGTGTGGCACTGAGTCCTATATACAGAATCCTGAGTTTTTGGAAATGAGTTTTGTTGAGAAGCTAAATGGTTTGATAAAAAGATTAATGAAAATGAGAATTGCAGAGAAATGGGAAAAGTGCAAAGACATGGTGGATATTGTAATTAATATTACAAAACATATTTGAAGGGTTGAATGGAAAGCCAGTTTCCTTGTAAACTTTCTATCAAAACATGCACAGAATAAGGAGTCTTCAGGACGGTGCATGTTTGGTCTGGAACCTTGAGGGTTACCATGTTAGCCTCACTGAGAGTGTGTGATATATTATTGTTCCAGGTTTGAGCGTGGAGCAGGCGTCCTATGGGATGCAGACACAGAACTACCCCAAAGGTGGTCTCCTGGAAGGCTTATGTCAGCCCTCCCCTGTGCCTGGTGCTCTTAGCTCCGAGCAGGAGTTCCAGCTGTACCCCAAGTCACGACTCAGTACCATCGGTATCAACTACTGTCCCGTCAGCCAGGACTTCCAGGGAAGCAACTTGAATCTGCTCACCAACAATTCCGGTAAGCCATACCCAAGTGTGCCTTTCAGCATGACTGCCAATATAATTTTTTCAACTGGCCGAGTTGTCATGTCTAGGGGTAAAATGAACTTTATTTTCCTTAATAAATGCGACCTGTTTGCAGCCATCCAGAGAGGAGATTCATGTGCTTGTCCAGATTCTAAAAGGACTTTAGAACAGAGACAATGGGTTTATACAACAGATATGTCTTAGCCAGGTTGTTCAGTAAACAAGGGCCAGTGAGGTTAAATCTCTCCCACAAAGAGCTGTTGGGAGACAGACACGAGAATGCATATTTAGTTTTTTTACCCAGCTGTGATACCTGTTGTTGTCATTTGATGTAGTATAACTCCCATGTGTGGATTGTGCTCCAGAGTTTTGGTAGCGGGTTGTCAATCACCTGAGTGTATTTGAGTTGCTAACCTTTTGACTAGTGGCCATGCCACTAGGTAACTATTTGCACTGAGAATGGCACAGATGGTTTGTGTTTGACTGTGATCCTAAACTTTAGGTATTGGACCCACCTTTGGGAGGTGAATCAAGTCCTGTTAGATAACGACCTCATCATGAGTCTCTGTAAAGGTTTATTCCTGGGAAATCCCACAGAACAGTTGTGCTTTGTATCGCCTGGGCTCGTCATGAATCAGAAGCAAATCAGTGGTGACGAGTTTGTTTTGTTTACTTATGTGCTGGTACCTGTGTAATCACCACCAAATGGACATGGAGAAGGCCCTTCCCCTTGTCAACCAATGCCTCCACTCCTTGGGTTTGAAGAAATCATTATTTCAATCATAGATTAATTGTAAAAATTTATGTAAATGGAACCATACACTTTTGTTATGTATTTGTCTTTTGCTCATGCAAAAACTTGTGATTCATCAGTGTTGTGAAATATCCTAGCAGCATGCCCCTTTTCACTGCTGCATAATATTCCATTATAGAAGGCTTTATTGTTAACTTCTAATAAGTTGGTCCCAAAACTGATCCCACACATCACAGGAAAACACTGCCCAGTCTTAAACACCATCCCCATATGAGTTTGGATCAGACCCTTGAAATCCGTAGGCTTTTCATTGGTTCTTTTTCTAATAACCTTTCCCCCTAGTTCATCTTAATGAGGAAGCACTCCTTTTTTCCAGCATCATAGCAACACAGATGCCTCTAATGAAAATGAGTGATGGCCACAGGTTAGCGGCATTTTCTAGAAATCAGACCCAGGGCTGCCACATGGAAGGCAAAGGGATTTTGCCACCAACTCATCACTGCCCTCTTCATTGCTGTATAGTATTCCAGTTTAGGGAGCTACAATATCTATATTCTACTATTGATGGTAATTGCTGTGTATATATTTATCATAAGGATCAAGTACCTGGTACTAAGAGCATTCTGAGAGTCTGTTGGTGATTTCCCAGCAAAGAGTAGATAGCTGCCTGGGTGCCTGGTGGTATGATGTTGCTGTTGAACCCAAGACCAACCCTTGGTTTTTCTCAGTATTCCTCAGTAGCATTGGCCGCATTTATTGCCCTCAAAGGACTCAAAGCATGTTTGGTTGTTTGTCATTGCCAGGTAAGCCAAGGGACCACGACTCCACCGACAGTGGTGGGGACAGCTTTGAGAGTTCAGACTCGCTGCTGCAGTCCTGGAACAGCCAGTCATCCTTGCTTGACGTACAGCGGGTACCTTCCTTCGAGAGCTTTGAGGATGACTGCAGCCAGCCCCTTGGTCTCAACAAGCCAACCATGTCCTTCAAGGACTACATCCAGGAGAGGAGTGACCCAGTGGAGCAGGGCAAACCAGTTATACCTGCGGCTGTGCTGGCTGGCTTCACAGGTGAGTGTGGTCACTCTGGGCGGCCGCCCAGGCACCAGCCTGCTCTGTGGAACACCCCCACCTGCCGCGCCCTGTCCAGCGCCATGTTTATTAAGGGTGGCTCCAGTGTAAGCACACTGCTGTTTACACTCGACATTCTTTACGTGGCTCAGTGTGTCTCTGGGTCCTAAAAATGTCAGACATGTAAGGATGTTCACATACACAAAGCTCAGCTGGATGGGGGAGGTGAAGTGCACAGGCTGCTGCTTCCACCTGGGCTGTGCTGGACTTTGGGAGAGGAGGACCCAGGGGACCTTGGGCCTGTGGTGGCCTCAGCCATGACTCACCCACTCCAGGAATGCCACAGAAGTCAGCCAGCTTAGGCTGGGGCTGATCTGGGGAGGGATCGCAGAGGCAGCCTCCCCTCACACAGGGATTGTTTACCTTTTCTTCTAAAATCTTATTTTTAAGGTTTAGGCAAGAGCTATTCTAGGCAAAGGACAAATATTAAAGCTGTTTTTGTAACCAAATGTTTCTCAGCTTCATCAGAAATCTGGAGACTTGTTTCATTGCCTCTTATGTCCTTAAATGTCCTTTTGTTTTTTCTTCCATACTGTGACCATATGGCGCTATTGTGAATTAAATAAAAAGAACTCCTTAAAAATTGTGATAGGTTAAAAATGAGAATTTGTAGGCATCTCTTTAAAAAATAGAATTTGTAGGCTTCCTGAGACAGCTGAAAACTGTACTAAAATACATATAAAGGCAGTGTTCAAATGGATGTAGCTGATTCCGGTCATGAGCCTGATGATAGACAGCTTTAGTGTTACTCTTTCTTTTGATTTTAATAATAATGATAGTTAAGATTTACGATTGTCAACTCTCAACTCCCTATATGCATGCACACACACAACACCCCCTCACCCCCCAGTTCCTGTTGGTGTAAACTCCTACTCATGGTGAGCCCATGTGTGTGACAGCAGGAAACTCTGTAGGGTTTTTAATGGCTGTTTCTAATAAAGCGGATAGTGATGCTTTTTTCCAAGGTGCCCATTATACAGATGAGGAAGTTGACTCCGAGGTAGATCACTCTCCTGTGATCACACAGGAAACCCAGCCCTGGCAGGTTCCAGACTGCCTGTCCTTCATGCTTTTTAGCAGTGCTTCATGAATGAGAGCCGTCCAGCTCTAGGGAGTGGCTGTTGGATGGGAACAGGGTGGAAAACTCAAGTGTCTCTCTCCCACACCAAAGGGTGTGGCACCTAGAGAGGAGACTCTGGCAAAGTCTTGTTCCTTATCTTTGCAAGAGACCTGCATGATGCTTCATAAAGCTGTAAATACTAACAGAAAAGAGAGCACATGCTGCAAACTGTGCTTTCCCCAACGAATTCTGTTAGGCAGTGGATATTATCCCTGATGGCTGCTGAGGAAACCCAGCCTCTGGGTGGCTCGGCCAGGGTTACTCAGTGGAGTGGGATGACACTGTCCATGCCCCATCCCACTGTGTATTTCTAGAAATACACTGTAAAGGCTTTCATAGAAGAGACAAACTGGGGTATTTTGCTGTAAACTTTATTGGAAAGCCCAACCCTAGCTTTTAAGGACAAGTGTCTCAGCTGAGGGACTTCTCAGAGCAGGACATGTCAAGGGAGCTTCTTGTTTAGTGTCCACGCTCATCCCATTAAAGCCATTAGCACCTTAAGTTGCCCCTTCCATGTTGGAATTAAATTCAGAGTCTGATCTACACGCCTACATCTCAGAGTCTGATCTACACGCCTACATCAGCTTGTTTGTTTCGGCTGGTGTAAGGAGCCCTGGTGATGCAAGAGTTAAGTGCTTGACTGCTAAATGAAAGATTGTGCATTTAAATGCACCATGTAGTCTGGTAATATTTCCTCACATAAAGATCACTTGGATTACTGTGACAGCAGAAAAAAAAAAAGAAGATGATTTACAGTTCACAGTCCCTGGGTGGTGCAGTTAAGCAGTTGACTGCAAGCCAGAAAGTTGGCTGTTGTTTGAACCCATGCAGAGGTGTGTCAGAAGAAAGGCCTGGTGATTGACTTATGGAAGTTCACAACCTTGAAAAATCGTATGGAACAGTTCTACTCTGTATGTGTGGGGTCACAGTGAGTTGGGGTTGACAGCAAATAATGATAATAGCCTTGCTGGATTTTAAGTGTACCAAAAAAGAGGTAATTTGCCTCTCTCTCTCCCAGGAAGTGGACCTATTCAACTGTGGCAGTTTCTCCTGGAGTTACTTTCAGACAAGTCTTGCCAACCGTTCATTAGTTGGACAGGGGATGGATGGGAGTTTAAGCTCGCCGACCCTGATGAGGTGAGTTAGGCCTGGGAAACTGGGCTCTGAACCTTGATTTTTATCCTGCTGGATCTCTGCATGCAGAGCTTGGGGTATAGGAAGGTGCTTTCTGTGCCAACAAGGACTTTTCTACCTGAGGTATTCAGGCTTAAGAATATGGGTGAGGAATCACGAATGTATTGATCAGCATGGCACTGCATTTGAGTGTGAACTTGGACATGGAGTGGACATTTCTGCGTTACTATGTTTGATAAAAAAACCTCATCTGAGAAAGCCTTAGGAAAGTTTACTTTGCACATGGTGTGATACAGCCCTCGCTTGGCTTGCCCTGCTGCTGGTCCACAGTGTTGGCACCAGCCCTGGTTGGTGGGACTGGGTGCCCTACTAGAGCAGAAAGCCTAGGGCAGTTCTGATGCCCCATTTAGAACAGAATGAATGAAGGCCCTTTGATCTCCAGCTCTGGGTGAACATCATCTGTCACCTCCATGATTCCATTGGGGAACAGGACCATTGAGGAGTGAGTCACAGCATGTGACTCAGATTCTCACGCGGCAGCTGCTAACTGTTCCTGTTGGGATAAGGACCCAGGGACTGGGGACACAGGCAGCATGTTCTTTGTCTTAGGGATCTCCTGATTCTGAGCCCTTGGGAGGCTGTGATGGTTGGTGCATGAGAGAGCGAGGACTGATGGGGACACGCCGCCCTGCACTAGATGAGAAGTGCTGTGTGGCCTGGCACGTGTGTTAAAACAGATTGTGCTGTGTGACTGTCGAGTTTCTGTGGTGCATATGAAGAAATGACTGTAGTGTTTTCAAGTGACTTTAACTCTGGCTTGAATTTAACTCTGGCTTTTCTGTCTGTGTCTGTCTCAGGTGGCCCGCCGGTGGGGGAAGAGGAAAAACAAGCCAAAGATGAATTATGAGAAGCTGAGCCGCGGTCTGCGCTACTATTATGACAAGAACATCATCCACAAGACATCGGGCAAGCGCTACGTGTACCGCTTTGTGTGCGACCTGCAGAACTTGCTCGGCTTCACGCCGGAGGAGCTTCACGCCATCCTGGGCGTCCAGCCCGACACGGAGGACTGAGGCTGAAGGACTGCCTGAGCGGGCCCCAGCCCCGTGTGACTGCGATGGGAAGCCTGTCCTGACCGCCGCTCCAGGCACCTTGAGCAGAAGGGATTTAATACACCCAGGAACATCACCAAGAAGCAGTGGTCTTGACTGCTTATGAAACCGCGGTCCAGCCAGTCAACTGCGGAAGGCAGTGCAGTTCCTCCCTTCAAAGGTCTGCCGACAGGATAACTGCTATTTACGATGCTACTAAATTAAGACAGACGTGTAAGTGGCACTGGGAAGCCGTGCGAGCTCGAAGCAGGCCGTGTGTGTGACCTGATTGTGCAGCTATTTGATGTTTTGCAAAGGAGAAGCAAACGCATGGTGTGTGCACACACAAGCTCGCATTTGGGTTTTTCGCCACCAGGAATAGGAAAAGTGTTCTTTTTTGTTTCAGAGGAGTGGGAAGGAAAGAATCATGCCATTTCAGAAGTTAGTTTGTATATATTATTGTAATCTTAGAGTTGTTACGAAAATCCTTTACCAGTCCTATTTAACAGAAATTGTATATTGTAATTTAAAATAACTATAACTATTTGAAAGAGGAATGCCGACATCCGATACTTGTTCCATGTTTTGTCAATAGCACACGTTTTACAAAGATTGCATCCTCCAGGGACTGATAACTGTAAAATGTGCATTATTTACATTTAATACGCAGTAATAAGGTCTAGTGGGGTAATCCCTCTCTTTTTTTATTTTATTTTATTTGCCATGGTTATTATTTGGCAAGGATTTGTACATTTGGGACTTTTTACGAGAAACTGTTATATTATCTAGAGGCACTCCTGGCCTCGCTGTGGTTTCTTCTTGCATTACATTACTTGTAATGGAAAAGTAAATAGTTATAAAGCAGTATTTTTCTTGACAAATGGCATATGTTTTCCACGTCTGTGCATGTCTTCAAGTCAGTTTATACACAAACTTATTTTTGTTTTTCACTTTTGACAGTGCTTCCCACAGCACCTCCTCCCAGCCAGCCACTTCCCCCTGCCCCCAGTTATTCTGTGATTAAAATAAGAGTACTATTTTTGGAAATATGCGACTCCTTTTCAGCGATCAGGAGGGATTTATGTAGCAGCTATTTTTACTGCAAAAGTAATTCACTGGAAAAAAATGTAGTTTGTAAGAAAGCTTTATTTTTATCTCAGCTCCATGTAGAGTTAAACATATTGTAAGAGAGCTGAGGGTTCTGGGGTAGGGGCAGGGAATCTTTATTAAACCTCTTGAGCATAAAAGCAGCACAGCTTGTCCCATCATTGTTCATCAGTTGGGTCTTGGACTATTTGGATAATGCACCAAACCAACAAAATTACTGTTGAGTTGATCCCAACTCATGTGTCACCATACATCTCAGTAGAACTATGTTGTTTGGGGATTTCAGTGGATCATTTTTTCCATTGAAAATTAGATTACCTGGCCTTTGTTCTGCGTCACCTCTGAGTGGGTGCACACTTCCAGTCAGCCGTTGAGCATGTTAGCCTTTTGTATCACCCAGTGACTGCTAGACAGCATGCTGTTCCTTTCACTGAGTGCAGATGACCTACAGGCAAAGAGGGTAAACAAAGTGTGCATTTGAATAGTTCCTTTAAAGAAAATATTTTGGTTGCAGTGGGAACATCTGTATTTGTTTCAGAGGAGATCCTGGGTCAGTCATGTATTCTTGACCTTTAATAAATGATTGAATCTGGTTCGTTGCAAAGTTGGAATGTTTTTACCAGCAGTGTGACCTCTGATAGACAGTTTAAGTCTCTGTGCCCTGGTTTTCTCATCTGTAAAGAATTGTCTTTAAAATAGGTCCCCATGTAATACGGTGATAGAGAAAGCTGGGGGGGGGGCGGTCCTTGAACTGGGGAGACTCCACTGAAATGTTCACAAAAGATGATTTCAAGCATAGGATGTTTTTCTCAAGTAGGGTCTATTTATCACTTGGACATCTGTTTGTAACATAAACAGTTTTACTGCCAAAAGAAAGCTAACCATCAGCTCATTACATGGTGGGCTGAGCCATGTGAAATTGCTATTAGTCTACCTTTTTAAATCCACAAAACTGGCAGTTTTATATCATTCAACTTAATTGTTATGGAAACCAAGGTGCATTATAAATCTTTCGGCGTGGTAATAAACATCTTGCATATAAAGATTTTGTGATTTGACCTTTTCTTTGGGTAGTTGGGTCTTTTCTTTTACAACCAACATTTTGTTTACATAACTTGAGCTGTTTCTCACTGGTTCATACCCAACTCAGCACCCTTCATGGGTCAAATTTTCATGTAACTGATTATACACTAACTTTCCACCACTTGTTAGTCAGCTTGTACTCCATGGTTGTTTGCATGTTGCGGTGACCCTGGAAGCTGTACCATGAGGTGTTTCAAACACTAGCAAGGTCACTAGCCGAAGACTGGGAAGAAGGACCTGAGAAGTTACTTCTGAGAATTCTTAGTCTATGAATACTGTGGATCACCACAGACTGTTGTGTAAAACAGTGTTAGAAGATAAGCTCCCTGGATTAGAAAGCAATCAAATAACAACAGTGGACTCTATCAACAGCAAAGGACTGGAAAGCATGATATACTGTATGTGAAGTTGCCATGAGTCACCTGGAATGGACTTGATGGTAACAACTCTCAAATTGTGTAGTAAACCATAACAAAGCTGGAACCAACCAATGCAGCTGTTCCCGAAGGAATTCTCCAAAATTTGAGAAGGAATAGAGTCAGGTTTCTTAACTTTTGCAGGGATTACATGGGAGATAATTTAAATGTTTAGAATAAGTCTATTAGGGTTTGAAATACAGATACTTTTTGTTCTGTAATTGTGTCCACAGTTCTCTGTGCCTTCTTGCCAGGCCTCTGATGCTGAGAAAAGATACAAGACCCAAAACACATGTTCTCCAGACTCCTTTATGCTCTTCAAAGTGAGTAAACACCAAAGAACTACAGTTCATGTGGGTTCTATCCAATAGTGTGCTGGAGCTGATGAGAGCTGAGTGTAGTCTTCATTCAGTGAACTACATTCAAGAACATGGTAAACTAGAAAAGCCTATTTCCGTCAAGCTCAATACTGAAGAATCACTACCCAGGATGGAGTACATTGCCCATAGTTTTTTCCAAGGCTGTAAGCTTTGGAAGCAGTTGGTCGTGTCTTTATGAGTAAATGGGTTTGAATTGCTGACCTTTGAGTTAGTGACTGAGTGTTTAAGCACTGAACAACTAGAGTTTTTAGTGACATGTTCTCTCCACCATTGAGTCAGAACTGTTTCCTAACATTAAATAAAAAGAAAGATGGTTCGTCTTTCTCCTGAGGAACTATTGCATTTGAACTGCTAAAGTGGAGGGGCCTTTGGGTTAACAGTGCGACTCCATACAGACTCAGCCACCAGAGCTCTGGTGATGAGTTCACTATGGAAATCAGCAAATAATGGTAACTTCCTCAGGAAACGCTTATCAGATAAACGATCAGATTAAGCAGCAAATCATTGATTAAAGCTTGACAATAAAGTGTCCTAAGCTATGGTATTTTCAGTTGCTTCATATGGATGTGAAAATTGGACAATAAGAATTTGCAAGAATTGATGTCTCTGAATTGTGTTGGAAAAAGAATTGAACATACCATAGATTTGGAAAAAAAATAGATCTGTCTTGGTGTAGTGCAACCAGAATGCTCCCTATAGACAAGAATCATAAAACTTGTGGTCAGAAGGCACCAGTCTTTGGGAAAGTAGAGCACAAGCAAAAGAAAGACTCTTGAGCTGGGTGGACACTGACTGCAGTGAGCACAGTGGAGATTGTGAAGGTGGGACAGGATTGAGCAGTATTCTGCTGTTCATAGAATTGCTGAGAGTAGTAACAACTACACCAGTATTTATCATATTAGAAATTAAAGCAAAAAATAAAACCAATCTAATGCATGTTGATGTAAATAATGTATTTTTTAATGAAAACTAATCAATACTGTGAATGTTCTTACATTTAAGAAAAATCTCTTTAATGGCTGGCTTAATAGAAGAGTGAATTCTATTATCTGCTCTGTATTCAGTCCATGTTTTGATTGTGTATACAACAACAAAAAAAAGATATATAACTGAAAGATTAATGGCTATTTTGAATAATTGTGGATATTCTTTAATTTGATAGTAAAACTTGGTAGTATCTTGGTATTTTAAAAATTAACTACAATTGGAGTCTGAATCAGTGAATTTTTAGAAAGTCACATTCTATTGAATTGACCTATCTTACACTTTGAATAGATCTTTAATATAGGCATGATTTGTAACCTTATAAATATAATGGTCATTTGGAAAACATGGACCAGAATGTTGATACATATCAATCCACAATATCCAACAATCACATCCATTAATTTCACCACCAAACTCATCAGAAAATTTCTGGAAGCCGGCAGGCTCACAGTAGTAGATACAAAATTTCCGAATGTCAATTTTTTACTTGATAGCTCACATTCCACAATTTAGAAAATGCTTAAATTGAAGTGACAGGTCATTTTCATGTTTGAGAACATAACTGCTAAATACCCAAATCTGAATAATCATGATTTGTTGGCTGTTCTTTCAAGTTAAGAATGTTATCACATCAGTAGATCCAGCTATCTATGGCCAACTAATATTTGACAAGGAAATAAAACCTATCAAATGGGGAAATGATAACCTCTTCAACAAATGGTGCTGCCAAAACTGGACTTCCACCTGCAGAAAGCTGAAACAGGATTCACATCTCACACCATACACAAAAACCAACTCAAGGTGGATTAGAAACCTGGGAGTAAAACCCTAAACCATAAAGTTCGTAAGAGAGAAGACTGGGATCAAGTTTTGATGGCCTAGTCTATGGTGTAAAGAGAATGTCATACACCGCCCCAAATGCACAATCTGAAGAGGATAAAATTGATGAATGGGACCTTCTAAAGATTAAATTCCTGTGCACAACAAAAACATTTTCCTTAGGGTGAAATGAAAACCTACTGACTGGGAGCAAACATTTGGCAATACCAGCTCAGACAAGAGTCCCATAATGAAAGTTTATAGAATACTCCTGGGCTTCCACAAGAAAAAGATGGATAACCCAATTACAAAAGAATTACAGGATTACAGAGGAAGATATTTGAATGACCAACAGACACATGAAGAAATGCTCAAAATGAATGACAGTAAGAGAGATGCAAATCAAAACCACAATCTCACTCCAGTAGCAGTGGCAAAGTTTAACAGGACAGCAAGTAATAAAAGTTAGAGAGGATGTGGTGAGATTGTGAAATGGTACAATCACTCTGAAAGGCAGTTTGACGATTCTTGAAAAAGCTGAACATAGAAATTCCATATGACCCAGCTATTCCACTTCTTGGAATACACCCTGAGAAAATGAGAACTGAGGCACAATGGAGACTTGTACATCAATGTTCATAGCAGTATTATTCACTATCACAAAAATATGGAAACAGTCCAGATGTCCAACCATAAATGAATGGATTGAGAAGTTATGGTACATTGCAATACAATATGGAATACTATGCAGCACACAGGAGCAATAATTTTGCAAATCTTTACCTAACTTGACAGAGACTGGAGAGCATTATGCTGAGTGAACTAACTCAGTCCCACAAGGACAAATACTGGATAAAACCATTATTGTAGAATGAGAATGAGGATCCAAGGGGAGGGGGGAAGCAGAGGGGTGAGGATGTGCGGGGAGGGGGGATTAATCATGAGGTTGAAAAATTTGATGAGGGGGGTTAGGGAAATGGGAAGGAATTGATGTGAAAATCAATGTATCAAAATTTTGTAAATAAACTAATAAAGAATGTTACTGCATCAGAAAAATGGTTAGCTTAGCTTGCAACTCATGCATAGAAGCACTTCCTTATGTCAACCACTGAACCCGAATAGGCAGAAGTGCTTTATG
Organism: Elephantulus edwardii; assembly: GCF_000299155.1. Lineage (NCBI taxonomy): Eukaryota > Metazoa > Chordata > Mammalia > Macroscelidea > Macroscelididae > Elephantulus > Elephantulus edwardii. The sequence continues at coordinate 4,436,108 of NW_006399801.1, read as the reverse complement.
TGTACTTTCATTTACTGAAATAAAAATGAAAAATACATATACTGAATTACTATTAAACTTGTCATCTTTGCTACTTCATCAAGAGTATTCCCAAGTGTAACTGTCATTATTTTTCCCCCTGCAAGTAAATGGTTAGTGTAGAATAGTGACTGTCAATATAGCTTCGTGTCATTTCCTGCTTTTTGCATCTTAGTGCAAATTAGAACACAGTAGAAAGTGCAGACTATGTCTTAGTATTATTGTTGTTGTAGCTCTGGTAGCAGAGTGTGCTATATATTATGGTGCTAATGGGAGAGTATAGCCCTGGTGTGAACAGAAGTAACTTGGGGTTGCTGTGAGGCTGAACACTGACACTGATGTGTCAAATGCGTTACTGGTTGGTTACCCAATGTGGACAGTGTGGGGTGAAGCTCCCCAATTAAAACAAGCTTGGAAGGAGGAATGGCATCCACTTCCATAATAGCTTGCCTCCGGAAACCCTATGAACCTGGAGAGAGGATGAAAGACACACAAGCATTGAAGACTTTCCTTCATAGAGTTACTATGAGTTGCCTGTGACTCCACGGCACTTAACAATAACAACAATGGGAGGGTGGAGGAACAGCACAAGAGAGGAAGACCCTCGAGATGAACTGATTCAGTGACTGGGTTAATGGGAGTAGGTGTGTCAGAGACAATAAGATTGACACAGGATAGAACAGGGTTTATGGCTGCTGTACAGAGGGTCACTATGAGTCCCAGGCGACTTGATGGCACGTAACAACAACCCAAAGATCAGCAGTTGGTATCCACCACATTCTCTGTGGTAGAGATGGATGGTCTCCTCTAAAGATTTCCAGCCTCAGATACCCAATGGAGGAGCTGACTCAGCAGTAGTGAATTTGGAGATTGTGTGATTTTATTTAATGTAAAGACTCTTCTGGAAGAGTCTTGAGATTCTCCAGGATTTTGTGGACCTCACTGCTCCTCTAGAAATGAAGACATCTCCCTCAGAGCAAAGGAATTATAACTATGCGGGAAATGGAATGTTGTTGTTGTTAAGTGCTCTCAAGTCGCAGGCAACTCATAGCGACCCTATGAAGGAGAGTCCTCGACACTTGGGTGCCTTTCATCCTCTCTCCAGGTTCATAGGATTTCCAGAGGCAAGCTATTATGGAAGTGGATGCCACTCCTCCTTCCAGGGAAATGGAATGGGGAAGGGAAATTCTCCTTCCTTCTCCAATTTCTTTTAATTTCTTCATCCAATTAAGGATGAAGGCTTTACTATTTTTTAAAAAACCACTGCATTGTCATTCAATCAGACCTGACTCATAGATAGCTGACCCTTGATTGGGTTTCTGAGACTGTAAATAATGAGGGAATTGCACTTCTTTCCCCCTGAGGAACTGCTGGTGGATTTGAACCATCAGACCCACAGCTTTTGGGTTAGCAGCATAACTGCCAACTCCCTACTGATTAAGCTACCAGAATTTTCTTTTCTAACTAAAGTGAAAAGAATTTTCCGATGTTCTATAATGTAAAGATCATTCACTTGGAGTAAAATGCATTCTCTCAGTCCTTTCCCAGTGGTCTTTTGGTCTGTCTTCAAACTTAAAAAGAAAAAAGGAAGGAAAAAAAAAGTTTGATAATTAGAGGAAACCATTTATCTTAACCCACTCTAATTTGAGATTGTGAAGAGATGAGGTGTGTGGCCCATGTGACAGTGCTTGTTGGTCAGAAGGGCTGGATTTTGGCTTTTCCACAGGGTGGGCTAAGAAGCAAATTTGAACTTCCTTCAGACTCACCCTGTGTCTTCTCTCGCCTGTAAACCTGTTCATCTTCCTTTTCTGATAGGGAGGGCCTGAAATTTGCAAACTGTTCACAGCACAACCGATAATGATTTGTTGCCTGATAAGGCTGCTGGCTTGGGTGTGTCAGGCTTGAGGGCTGGAGGAGGTGCAGAAAGACTCAGCCAGAGGAAGACGACAAACTGTTTCATCATCTTTTCTGAGACATTTGGCAGTAAAGTTTTATTGTGCTTTAGAGTCAGATCTTAGATGATCTCACACACCCAGCTCTGTCAAGCAGTGGCGTAGGGCTTTGGTAACGTGACTTAATCACTTTATGTTTCAATCTCCCCTCTGTAAAGTGGGCTCACTGGGTGGCCGCGGATGGGTGAATCTGTAGCGGTGTAAGATTGCATGAAGCTGGTAAGCGGGCTCATCACCACCGCCAATTACTGTCAAGACAAATGTTACTGACTCATGGTAGCTCCATGAGTACAGTGTACAATGTACAGTGCCAGCTAAGGCATGTGCAGAGCGCTTCATCATCCTGTGCTAGGCCGGGGGCCTGCAAAGAAGAAAAAAAAAGAAAAGGCCTTTTCTGTTGTGTTTCCATTTTCCTAAGAAACCTAGGTGCAGAGCTCAGCAAAAAGGCCAGTACTTAAGTGAACCAGAACTCAAACCCCGTTCTTTCCGTTTCCTGATGTTGTTCTCTTGTCACGATAACCATGCAGCATGTGCTCTAAATCGTTATAAATGTTACCCGAGGGACCCCTCAAGATTCCAGTTCCTACTCCCACGAAACACAATCCGTGGTTCTTGGCTTAAACAATTGACAATCCTTCAACCCAAAGAACACTCCGTACTCATATTTAGCAGCTGGCAGCCACTAGTTTAATTTGAACAGATTTGAGACTCTCATAATCTAGGCCAGATGTTAATCTGCCTTTTCTGTGGGAGCAAAACAGAAGGGTGAGACCTGAAGTAGGGAAGGGGGAAAACCCTACTTGTGCAATTCTTTTGTAACTTCTGGGCAGACTTTACACAAGTAGACTTGGTTTGGAATAGAAAATTAGGGGAAAGACCAAATTTGGTCACAGCTGGCTGGATGACAGCTTCACAACTGGAATTGACATGGCCTTTGTCCATTCACTCTGAGTAACTGCCCTCTGCGCCTCCCAAAGTTATGTCCAGATGGCAGAAGAGCCCAGAATTGCCACATCTGACCCCGTCAGCTGTTTTCATGTCTTTGGCGTCATGTTTTCCAAACATGTAACCAGACCTCAGCACCCTCCTGTGTGTTTGTGTGACATGGAGCCAGAAATGCTGATTCATGTCCCAGTTCTGGATCCTGTAAGCTGGAAGGAAGCTCAGGTCAGGAACCAGGGGAAAGGGGTTGATTGCAGGGCAGGGCATGGAGCTGGGAGAGGAGGAGAGTGGAAAGTAAAAAAATGAGCTCTCAAGCAGATTGTGAGCCAGTTGCAATATTTCTTCAGTAAACATCCACCAGATTGAATATTGAAAGAGCTTACATGACATCACAGTGAAAATGCCATTTAATACATGTGTGTTATAACACAATTTGCCAAGCCCATTTTAATAAAATCTCTTATTTATACTTTTCTGTGGCCATAGGACCAACTCTGATAGTGCAGTGGTTAAAGTACACAGCTGCTAACCAAAAGATCAGTGGTTCAAACCCACCAGTTACTCCTTGGCAGAAAGAAGTGGTAGTTTGCTTCTGTAAAGATGAACTAATTCAACTCATTGCTGTCAATTCAGACTCATAGCTGACCTTTCAGTGAGTTCTCAGAAGCTGCAAATCACACAGAATGAGACTATCCATTTTATTCCTTCTGAGTAACTGGTGGATTTGAACTGCTTGCCTTTGAGTTGACTGTGAAAACCTTATAGTCTTGGAAACCTTATGTCCTATTGGGTCACCATGAGTTGAAATCAACTCCTTTGCAGTGGGTGTGGTTTTTTTGTAATCCTAGGAAGAGTTGATGACTTTGAATTGTGGTGTTGAAGGAAAGGAATATCTCATGGACTGCCAAAAGAATAGCCAAGTCTCTCTTGGAGGAAGTGGGACCAAGGTGCATCTTAGAGGCAACTGAATATTGAAAGAGTTTCTATTACTCATATAAGAAAGATCTCATATACTTCAGGTATGTAAGATAACATGCTGGGAAGAGTAGAAGGACCCTTAATGACATGGATTGACAGTGACTGTCACAGTGGACTCAGGTTTGGAGGAAATCGTGAGGATAAGTCAAAGTTTGGACCTGTTGTTCATAGAATTACTATGAGCTATGGTTGACTTGTTGGCACCTAATGACACAACTTGGAAGCCAGTTTATTATGCCCATTTTATAGATGTGGAAACTGAGGGTTGGAGAGGTAGAAACTATATATTGTAATTGGACTGGCTTCTCTTGACTTGCAGTTAATCCCTGGTCCATCATACATGAAGGGTAGATGGTAGTTGGGGATGGAGCACAGCTATCTGGCTCAGTCGGCTTGAGCATGAAGCCTCAGCGTCACTGAGTCGCCACCTTCTCTCTTCCTTTGACCTGGGTGATTATCAACAGTGGGAGAGGCTTCTTTGTCTTCTCCCATCTGTTCATGAAACTAGACGTTGATAATTTGAAAGACTTCAAGTTATAAATTCTCAGATCCTCAGGAACCAAGACTTGCATTTTCAATCAAAACGGAATAACTCTGCTTGTTGTTTGTTGTTGTATACTGTTGAATTGGAACCGACCCATAGCTGACCCTCTGGATGGTTTTCAGAGGCAGTTAATCACATGGAAGGAGATTGCCCATCCTTTTCCCATGGAGAGGCTGGTGACCTTGAACCTAGTGCCTTTGGGGTTAGTGCTTCCACCTGTTTGGCTTATTCTCCATCATTTATTTTTTAAAGTCATTCATCGAGTCAGGCATTGGGAGGATGAAGTGATTAAAACCCATCCATGCCTTCTAGGAGTCATGTGCTAGTGAAAAAGCTCAAAAGGCAAGAGGGGTCCCACCTGGAGTGAGGGGCCTGGGTCCCAGTGGCACAAAGGAATCAACAACTGGAGGCACAATAGGTTTCTCAAGGTCAGTATGCGTTATCAGGGGCATTAAAACAAAACAAAAAAGACTTAATTATGTAATATAGGTACCAGATGAAACCCACAGGCATGCAAACATGTCCCTGTGAAATCCACACTGCAGTTGAGATTATGGGGCCTTAGAATAAATACATACACATGCAGGTGCATGCACACGCACACATACACCATCTCTTGGCTCTTCTTGATCTCTCCTTGTCTCGGGCCACTACCTCCTATTGGCTTTTCACTCAGTATAATTTAGTAACAGAAAAATTGCCCCATGGCCCACCAGTCACACAATGTTTGTAACAGTCTGTCAGAGAAGCCACAACTTGAGGTCCAGCTCTGAGGCCCAGGGTGTATCATGCCCACCTGCTTCTAGTAATTTCCTAGAGATAGCTTGAGTGGTCACAGGGTTTCCAGCTGTCATGCCCTCTGAGTTGACAGCAGACAAGTTTCTGCACAGGGCAGGAGTTCAACCACTTGCTCTATCTGGGGTCTTTCCCTGTGGGGTTCTGGCGGGGCCCGGCAATGCAGTAGAAAGAACAGGTTCTTCAAGTCCTCTGTCTCCTTCACATGTTCCGTAGTGCTTTGGGGACAAGTTTGTTGCCAGGAATTGGAATCAACCTCAGGGGAGCTGTTTATGAGACCCTCAGGGGTGCAAACAGTTGTTGTTTTGTTTAAGTGTCATCAAGTTGAGAATGACTCATAGTGATCCTATGAACAACGGATCTGAACAGTTAGCATGCTTAAAGATGAACCAAGAAGTCAGTAGTTTGAGTTAGCCCAGACTTTGAAAGAAAGGCTTGGCAATCAGCCATTGAAAACCCTGAAAGCTCTCTCCTGACACACATGAGGTCACCATGAGTCAGAGTCAACTCTGCAACTCTGTGTGTGGAGACTGGTATGATTTAGAGATGTTTAGCATAGAGCACATTACATTCTAAATGCACACATGCATAAACATTTGTATTCAGACAGACATATGTATTATACCAAAAAATACACTCCTTGCTTGGACTAAGAAAAACAATAACAAACTCAGGAGACAGAAATTGTTATAAAAGCATAACTTGCAGTCAACTAAAATAAAAACCAACACTGGTTACCATCAAGTCAGTTCTCCGTGATCCTGCAATGGGTTTCCAAGGCTGTAAATTTTTATGTGAAGAGATTGTTCATCTTCCTTTTATGGAATAGCTGGTGGATTTGAACCACTGGCCTTTTGGTTAGTCCCTAGGCAAATACACTGTGCCACCAGGCTTGACCAATATCCTACAATGGTTGCCATGTCTCCTTAGTAGATTTACCCTCCCAGTCTTCACACATTATTTCACGGTTATCTCACTCTAGTCAGACCGTGCATCCTAAATGCCACCCCACAATCTTTCCTTCTTGTTGTTGATGTCATATGCCATTGAGTTGCCTGTAACTCATAGTGACTCTATTCTGAGCCAATGTCATCATCTCCAATGGAGTTAATTCCATTTCTCCAGTTACTGAGTCAATCCATCTCATCCTGGTCTTCCTCTCCTGAGCTGTCCTATTCTTTCACCCTTCCAAGAATGATGTCCATTCCCAAGGATTGGTCCCTCCTGGCCACATACCCAAAGTATCTTCCCTTATTTCATTGGCAAAGGAGAACACATTTCATGAGACTCTGTATTTCCACTCACCACTCTGCAGACTGATCTGCACCAGCATCCTCTGTATAGTCCATCGTAAGGGAGGAATCGTTTGTCCTCAAGTGGACAGTATCCCCTTTCCAGGGTTTCTCAACCTCTTTTTCTGTCTCTTGTCAGGAACCTTGCAAGTTCACTCCCTCTCTCATCTGCTCTCCAGCCTTCCTCTTTACTGGATTGTTTTCATTCCCCCCTCACACACTCTCTAGTTCTCTTGCATCTAAAAATAAATGATGCATATATGAGCACACTATTATAAAAAGCTACAGAAAGGTTTAGACACAGGAAGAAAGATTCTTTGATAATTCCATCCAGAGATGGAAATTTGGATTTTATAGTCCAAACTCTAAAGAACTCAAAAAGTTCCATATCTTAGCATCTAGCTCCACCTACACTATTCTGTTCCTTTTCTGGGTTGAGCTCCTCACAGGTTTTATCTACCTTCCCTTTTGCCATCGCATTAGTCCCGTTTCTTTTCTAAGAAACCTGGTACAGTGTAGTTAAGTGTCCTTCGGTGCCACTTGTTTTAACCCACCCCACTGCTCTGAAGGAGAATGACTTGGAGGTGCTTCCACGAAGAAGAGTTCAGCCTACCCTTCTCCATATTCCTTTTTCAGGGACATACCTTACTCATAAATCTATCTTTACTTTTTACCTTGGTGGGTAGGGGAGAGTTCAGCCTAGAGAATCCTATGGGGCTGCTCTGCTCTGTTTATGGGATTGCAGTGAGTTGGAGCCAATTGAATGGCACTAAACAACGGCAGCATCCACTTTGCAATCCATCTGATGTCCTCATTCCTTCCATAGCTCTTCCTTTGAAGGTCTCCGTTGGAATCATGCTGCTGAATGTACTGGAGGTGTCAATTTCCATTCTTGCTGGATCCCTCAATAGATTCTAAGCATGAGCAACCAACTGTCTCCTCTTGTTTTCCTCCTGTTTCTGTGATCATCCACCCATCTCCGTGCAGGGTCAACTCCTCTCCAAATGCACTCTTCTTGGTTAATGCCATCTATTTCCTTGTCATTAAATACTAATGAGCGCACACATTTTTTTTTTTAAATTGTTTTTCTTTCTCATTGTGTACCATTGAATCAAATCCAGCTGGCACAGGAAGAGATTGCCTCTCCTTCTCCAGTGGAGCATCTGGTGGATTCGAACTGCACCTGCCTTCGGGATTGCTGCGCCGCTTCTTGCCATTAGGCCACCAGAGCTCTTAATGAGCTCACACTTCTATCTCTTGCTTTGACTTTTCATTTGAGCCTTTTGAGTTAATTCATGGAGAACAAATTTAAGTAGTCAAAGATTTCACTTTTACTTGGATCATCAGTCAATGCCGGTTGAAGTCAAGAAACGAAATAATATACTGCATTGGTCAAATCAGGTGCAAAAGGCCTCTTCAATGTCTTAAGCAGCAAAGATAGACTTTGATGACTAAGGTGATTTGACCCAAGTTGTGGTCCACAGAAGGTGAATAAGGAAAAGGAATGTTGAAGAAAAATTAACGTATCCAAATTGTGGAACTGGAGAAGAATATTGAATATACCACAAAGTACAAAAGAAAAGAAAAAATCAGTCTTACAAGAAATACAGCCAATCTCCCCCTTCACCACACACACACACACACACACACACACACACACACACCCCCAAGAAGATTCTCAGAAGTGTCACTTACATTGGACATATTATCAGGAAAGACTGGACAACAGAAAAGGACATCATACCTGCTAATGTAGAAGGACAACAAAAGTAAACAAAATGTGAGTGGCATGAATTGACATAAAAGCTGCAGCTATGGACTCAAACACATCAGCGATCACAAAGACGGTGCAGGTTTGCCAGTATTTTGCTCTATCATACATGAGGTGGCTGTGTTTTGAAGCAGACTTGAAGACAACTAATAACAATAACCAATTAATTTACACAGCTTGCTTACTTCATGCAGCTGAGCATCTCAGCTTGATGACATCACAGATCTCTCTAACCTCCTTTTCCTACATTTGTTTTACCTCCAGAATTCCCAGCGTGGCCAGTCAAAAGCCCTCCACCCCCTCAGTTGCTCAGGTCTGACTCAAGGGAATCCTTCATGATATATTTATAATGGTCATCTATGCTGGACAGTGTTTGGTGGAGCTCCCAGATTAAAACAGGCTTGGAAGCAGGAGTGGCATCCACTTCCGAAATAGCCTGCCTCCGGAAACTGTATGAATGTGGAGGAGTGATGAAAGTTATACAAGTGCTCAGGTCTTTCATTGATAGGGTCACTATGAGTCGTCTACAATTCAACAGCATTTAACAACAACAACAACATATCTAATCCATTTCTTTCCCTGTATAAATATTCAAAGTCCCTCTATTCTCTTCCTCTCTCTCAGCTGCCGTCATCATTTTAGCGTAAACCATCATTTTTGCCCATGGATCACCATCACCTCGCAATGGTCCCTCTAAACTGGACTTTTCACTTCACCCTTGTCTCTCACCATCAATATCCACACACAGCCAAACAGACTCTTTAACCAAAGGCATGATTGTGTTGAGTGTCGAGCCAGATCTTGAAATGAGTGCGAGCACGGTGCCCTGGAGTGCTCTGTCCTTGACTATCCTGGCTCTGACTGTGGGTCATGAAGAGAAAGAGTGAGCAATGGCCCCAGTGTACCCTGGATGGATATCTGGTTTTTCCAGGAATATTGTTGGAACAGTGCACTTTATGGTTTCAAAATGAGTAGTTTATTTAAGTGAAAATGTTTTCGGAGAATTACATCATTTTAAAAGATTATGTAAACACACGAGAAAGATTGACAAGGTGAATTAAATCTAAGTAAACAAACAAACATACATACATATCTAAGTAAAAATGAAATTGGCAGGCAAAGAAAACCACTGTTTAAAACCACTGTATAAAACCATGGTTTTACCAATTTAACCAACATGGTACATCAGATATGCGGCTGAAGTGATTATTATACATTTTTGAAGGCTACAATACAAATCATCTGAGTTTTTTTTGGGGGGGGGGGAAAGTCTTGTAAAAACGGAATGATCTGTCGAGTAATGAAAGGTTAAAGTTAAGCCCTATGCAGTTTATCATCCTGGAACCAAAAGAGACCAAGAAACTTTTCACAAGAGGCCACTTCTAATGCAAAGTTCATGTGATGCAAGGTTCACGTGATTTATAGACAAGTGAGTCATCTGCTTGACTCATGTTCAAGGGCACCTGTGTGATGAAATAAGACATTGAGTGTGCAGATAGGAAGATAAGAACTTGCTCTGCCAGGAAAAGAATGACTACAAAGGTGCACACACTTTCTGGTGGCCCGATGTAGGCAGTTACACTTTGGCTGTTCCATGTGGCGTCTGAATATTCACACTGATTTCAAGTTTCTCTCAGGATTCTGAGGCACAGGCGAGTCTGGGAACCATGGCAATGGGACATCCACTCTAGGCTTCATGGTAAAGGGATCTATGCCTTTTGATTCAGCATGGGGACCACCTTACTTCTTGTGACCTCATGGTTTAAGATATCGTCACCTTGTTCTTTCATTTCCACTCTTTAGCCTTTCCACTCTATGGTCGGCTGCTGACAACAACACGCAGGCTGCCCTTCTCCTGTTTCTTTCGGGTGCAGACAGCAGGGGGATCCAGAGAAGACTAGAGGGAAGGAGGGTGAGGCCAAGGCGTTCAGTCTCCTGATCCTTCCACACAAGGTTGCTGTGAGTTGCTTCTGCCCCTGGCTTAAGGCCGCATTTTCCTCTCTCTCTTTTTAATTTTCTAATCCACGATTTACACATGTTCTATTTCATGACATCACTTGTAATTCCCTCAGTGTAACAACACTCTTCTCGCTTTATAGATTATCCATTTCCATTCATCCTTCTTTCTTACCTCTTCCTGCCTCCTGAGTTTTTGTCTTGAATCAAATGCTACCCTTTTGGTCTTTTATGATTAATGGTTCTGAGAGGGAAATTCCTTCTCATCTGTTTTGTTGTTCACTGTCTGGTGTTTGGCTGCAAAATGATCTTGGAAGTGAAATTGAATTACATCTATAGTCTTGAAGGCCCACCAGTCTCATTTAGACAAGAAGTGTGGATTTTCTTTTTAATAACTTAGAATTTTGTTCTATATTTTTTTTTTCCTCCTCTTCTATCCAGGCAGGAACACTGATGGTCTAGTGACAAGAACCTGTGCTGCAATCTTGAAGGCACACGGTTCAAATCCAGCAGCCGCTCCATGGGAGAAGAATGAGCAAGCTCCTCACATACAATTAACTGCCTCTGAAAACCCACTGGCAGGTCAGCTATGGGTCTGTTCAAACTTGACGGTATACATTCTGCCCAGGATCTTTATATAATCCCAGAGTAAATTGATTCTTCGTTTAAGGGCTCTTTTTCTTGAGGTTCTATTAACCAGTTCTTCCCTTTGTCTCTTCAGAAATAAGACTGCTCACCGTTCCACTGAGACTAACTCCCAGCTAATGCTTCCATTAGTTTCCCCGTGATAATGTACCACAAATGCTGTTGTTAGGCACCATTTAGTTGGCCCATGACTCATATGGATTCCACACACAACTGTCGTTCATTGACTGAGGTTATAGCATAGATTTTCAGGTCTTTCTTTCTAATCTGTGTTAGTCAGGAAGCTTTGCTGAAGCCGGTTCAACATCACAGTAACACATGAGCGCCTCGTCTGACGGACAGGTGATGGCTGCCCGTGAGGATCCTTGGCCAGGAGTTGAGCTGAAGTCTTCTGCATGGAAGGTGGGAAATTTACCACAGAGCCATTGCTGCCCTCTGTCATAGACACAGTGGCTTAAACTAGCACCTCCTGCTATTCTGGACATAGAAAAATCGAAACTCAGTTTCAGGGGGATAAAGTCAGGGTGTCAGCAGAACTGGTTCCTTCTGGAGGCTCCTTCTTCCTCTTTCAGGTTCTGGAGACCATTCCTATTTCCTGGCTCCTCTTCCACACTCAAAATTCAAACTCACTGTCACAGAGTTCAAACTGACTCAGAGCTGACCCTCCACTGGCTTTCTGAGACTGTAAATTGTACAGGAGGAGAGTCCGCTGTTGGATTTGAATTGCCAGGAAGACGTGGCCCTGGGTTAGCCGCACAACCCTGTGCAGACTAGGCCACCAGAGCTCCCTCAAAGCCAGCCGCATTGTATCTTTAAATCTCTGACTCTCTGACCTCCGCCTCTGTCATCACATCTCTGACGCTGACCCTTGTGCTTCTCTTTTAAATAGATTTAAATAGATTTTAAATAGATTACATTGGACCCACTCAGATAATCCAGGGCAATCTTACCATCTCAAAGTTTTCATCAATGTGTGCATGGCTGATTTAACATGCAGGCTTATCTCATTTTATGAAACTTCCTTAATGTGCTTTGTAAATACTACTTCAAAAAAGAAAGAAAGAAACAAAGTTTGTGGAAACTTTGTGCCAAGCAAATCTGTCAGTGCCATTTTCACAACAGCATGTGCTCGCTTCATGTCTCTGTATCACTTCTTCATATTATAACACTCCAAACATTTTCATAATGTTTTCATACAGTGGTGCTCTGCACGCTAGGGGGTAAGGAGCTACGTTTCCATCCCAAAGTACTAGGTTGAAATCCAGCAGCTGCTTCATGGGAGAAAGATAGGTAATCTTCTCCTGTGTGATTGATTTACTGCCTCTGAAAACCCCTTGAAGGATCAACTATGGGTCAGTTCTGACTCGACGGCACACAAGAACATTATACACTTGATTTTGCTGTTAGGAGCCATGAGTCATGTACTACTCATAGTGATCATATGAATAAAATAGATCTGAACCCTGTCCCATCCTGCACCATCCTCATCATCTCTGACACACTTGAGCCTGTTGCTGCAGGCATTGTGTCAGGTCATTTAGTTCAGGGTCTTCCTCTCTTTTGGTGACCATCTGTCTTTCCAAACATGATGTCCTGTTCAAAAATAGCCCGTCCTAACAAGATACTCAAAGTATGTGAGACTAAGCTTTGTCATCTTTGCCTCCAAGGAGCATTCTGGCTGTACTTTCTCCAAGACATATCTGTTTGATTTCTTTTTTGGCAGTTCATGGGATATTCAGTACTTTTCTCCAACATTATAGCTCAACAACATCAATTCTTCTGTCATCCTTATTTATTGCCTAGCTCTCAAATGCACAGCAAGTGATTGAAAAAATCATGACCTGAATAAGGTGCACCCAAGTCTTTAAACTGACATCGTTGCTTCTCTGTAATTTGGAGAAGTCTCTGACAACACTTTCCCTATGCAAGAAGTCTTCTGATTTCCTGATAGCTAGTACAAACATGTTGATTGTGGATCCAGGTAAGATGAAATATTTGAAAATTTCAGTCTTCAGCATCAATTATGAGGTTGTTTATTAGTTCAGTGATGAGGATTTTTGTATTTTTATATGATATATATATATACACACACACACAGAGCATATTCTTTCCATTTAATTTTCCTCCATTCATTCATCGTTGCACATTTTCCTCCCTGCCATCCTTCCCCCAGTTCATTTTTCTCTTTGAAAAAAAAATTCTTTTATTGTTATACAATCCTCCCCTCAAGCCCACAGTTCACTTTACTATGCATTTCTTTTTTCTGTAATCTTGTTATGAAAATAATACCTAATCTTATATTCCTTTTAAATATTTCTCTCCCTCATCTGTTCAATGCAGTATACATTCTTTATTCCCTCTTTTCTTAGCTTCCCCCCCAATCCTGATGTCAGTCCC
>NW_006399801.1:4420667-4422503 GCF_000299155.1 Elephantulus edwardii | reverse complement strand
TCCAGTGGTATTTCTATTTCTGAATTTTTGAGAAAGTGCCATACTGCCTTCCATAGTGGTTGCATCATTTTACACTCCCATCAACAGTGAATAAAGGTTCCAGTTCCTCCACAAGCTCGCCAGCATTTGCTATTTGCTGCTCCATTGAATTCTGCTGTTCTTAATGGGGTAAGATGATATCTCATAGTTGTTTATTTTTGTATTCTTGATGTTGAGATGTAATCCATATTGAAGACTCTAGTCTCCTATCTTCTGCACCAAGTGTTTCAAGTCTTCCTCACTTTCAGCAAGCAAGGTAGTCTCATCTGTTGATGAATCTTCCTCCAATCCTGAAGCCACATTCTTCTTCACAGAATGAAGCTTCTCAAATGATTTGCTTAGCATATATTTTGAATAGACAATGCAAAGAAAATATAACTTTATATGAACTGAGAAAGTAAAGTGTTCTGTTGTTATGTGCTTTCGAGTCACCTGCAACTCATCATGACCCTATGTACTATAGCTCTGAACCCCACCCTATCCTAAGCCAACCTCATCATCTCTGACACACCTAATCCCATTACCCCAGTCACTGAGTTCAATCATCTCATCCAGGATCTTCCTCTCCTGTGCTATCCCTCCACCCTTCTAAACATCATGTCCTTCTCCAAGGACAGGTCCCTTCTGGCCACATGCCCAAATTATGTGAGATTGAGCTTCAAAATCTTTGCCTCTAAGAAACAACTTCATTTCATCCTCTCTAGCACAGACCTATTTGTTTTCTTGGCAGTCCCTGGTACGTTGAAAAATCTTCTCTAGCACCACAATGCAAAAGCATCAATTGTTTTTCTATTATCTTTAGTCATTGTCCAGCTCTCTGATGCATCGTGAAAACCGTGGCTGAATGTTCAATTAACTCTTCTTTTTATTGCAATATTCACTTTATTAGGACATCTGGAACCGAACATGCAATGTCTTGTATATATGCCTGTAAAATTCATGTTGAAGGCAGAAGAATCATTCAAATATGTTAGCCTTTTAATGAGTAGTGTTATATTGTGACTTCAAGTTAATAAAAAGACTTCAAAAACATACTTTTCGATGTCTACATAATGTTTTCCAAAATTTACAATGGCAAGGTATCAAATGTTACCTTATTTGTTAAAAACTGAGGTTTAATCGACATACAGTGAAGTGCACAGATCTTAAGAGTTTAGCTTGACCTTTATTGCTAAAATTCATGGTAAAAAACTTCAGGCTAAAATTCTACCCTGTCACATGGGGCCACTATGAGTCAGAACTGACTTGGTGGTTCAACATGAGCATCATAGCACTTCTAATAATATATAGAACATTTTCATTACCCTGGAAAGGTCCTTCTGTGCCTCTTTCTGGTCAGGTTCTGCTACTGTAAAGGCAGCCTCATCCTCATTTTTAATTTTTAATTAACTATTTGTGCCTGTTCGAAAACCTCTCAAAGATATAGTATACTGTGTGTGTGTGTGTGTGCTTCTTACACTCTGTGCTTTTGTTCATGATTATCACTGTTTCCAAAGTCAAGTTTAAATAAATATTAACTTATATATTCTTGTAGAATTTATATTGTTTTATGGTTTCACATTTACAGCAGGTTTTTGTAACTGTTGTTGTAGTTGTGTACCATTGAGTCAGAACGGACCCATAGCTGTCTCTCCGGTGGGATTTCAGAGGCAGTTAATTGCACTGGAGACTTCCCGTCTTTCTCCCCTGGAGTCGCTGGTAGATTTGAACCACGTGCCTTTAGGACTGCAGGCAGCTTCTTACCACTAGGCCACCAGAGTTCCCTACAGCAGGTTATTAAAGGCTGTGAATAGCACA
>NW_006399801.1:4405943-4416762 GCF_000299155.1 Elephantulus edwardii | reverse complement strand
CTAACATACTTTGGACATGTTGTAAGGAGGGACAGGTCCTTGGAGAGGGACACCATGCTTGGGAAGGTGGAGGGATAGAGCAGGAGGGGAAGGCCCTCTATGAGGTGGATTGATTCAGTGACTGGGGCAATTGGGATGGGTGTCTTGGAGATGGTGCGATTGACACAGGACAGAACGGAGTTTAGGGCTGTTGTAGATAGGGATGCAATGAGTCACAAGCGACTCGATGGCACATAACAACAACAACAATGCAAATTAAACACACTTCTTGATTACAGAGCAAGCCAGGAAGACCCACAATGAGATGGATGAGGTAATGGGAGTACGTGTGTCAGAGACAATAAAATTGACACAGGATAGAGCTGTAGTACATAGGGTAACAGGCACATAACAACAACAACAACAACAACAACAGTGCTCCTTTATTCTGTTCAGATAAGTGCTTCTTGGTCTATATATAGGTTTCACATGAGCACAATTAGGTGTTCTGAGATTTCTATTCTTCTCAATATAAACCATAATTTGTTATGATGTACACAGTCAAATGTACCTGCATGGTCACCAAAACACAAATAAACATCTTTCTGGTATTCTCTGCTTTCAGCCAAGACATATATGACATCAGCAATGATATTCCCCTTTCCACTACCTTTTCTGAATCCAGCTTGAATTTCTGGCATTTCCCTGTTTAGGTGCAGTTCTAGCCATTTTCTAATATTCTTCAGCAAGATTACTTGCATGTTACATAAGTGATATTATTTGATAATTTCTGCACACCATTGGATCAATTTTATTTTAATGGGAATGAGAACAAATATGGATCTCTTCAAGTCTGTTAGCCGGGTAGCTAGCTGTCTTCCAAATATCTTACCATGAATTAGTGACAACATTTAGGATTGTATCTCTTCATTGAAACACTTCAGTTGTTATTCTTTTAATTTCTGGGGCTTTTTTTATTTTTACTAATGCTTTCAGTGCAGTTTGAACTTCTTCCTCTATTGGTTTTTGATCATATGTTATTTCTTTACATGGTTCACTGGTGATAATTTCTATTTGGCACAATGACTCTGTGTGTTCTTTCCACCATCTTTTGATGCTGCATCATTCATGAGTGCATACCAACTTAATGATGATTATAAGAACAACTGAATCTTGGAAGAATAGATAGTCTTTCTAAGGTTGCACAGGTTGCAAGACTACAATCTGAACATTTCCCATACTTAGTTTATTCATTAATTGTATGGTGGTGGTTGTTGTTGTTATTGTTAGTGCCGTCGAGTTGCAGGCGGCTCATAGTGACCCTGTGAAGGAGAGTCCTCGACGCTTGGGTGCCTTTCATCCTCTATGGTAGGAGGTAAAATTCTCATTTGTTCTTCCATTCTTCCCTAATTACCTAATTGTATTAGAAATACATACTGAAGAATTCCTTCTTAATCTTCTGGTAGTATTTATTACGTTCTAAGTTTTTTATTGACTAGGATTTGGTTTTAAGCTATACCTTTATGTCTGTAATTTTAATTTTAAATTTTTTACTAAAATGATATGTCATGCTATTTTAATTGCTATAGGTTTATTAACCAACACTATTGGCACCAGCAGTCAGGGAATAAAAAATGAATTGCATTGGGAAAGTCTGCTGTCAGGGACCTCACTAGAGTGCTAAAGAGTAAAGATGTCAGTCTGGAGACTAAGGTCAGCCTGATTCAGGCCATGATCTTCTCAATTACTTATTATGCATTAAAGAGCTGGATAAAACTAAGGATAATAGAAAGAGAATTCATGCCTTTGAGTTGGAGAAGAATATTAAACATTCTGTGGGCTGTCAGGAGAACAAACAGGTCTGTCCTGAGGAGAGTGAAACCAACTTGCTTCTTGGAGGCAAGGGTTTTGAAGCTGTGTCTCACATACTTGGGGCACATGGTCAGGAGGGACTAGTCCTTGGAGAGGGGCATTATGCTTGAAAGGGTGGAGGGACAGTGCAGGAGAGGAAGACCCAGGATAGGATGGATTGACTCAGTGACTGGAGAAATGGGAATAGGACTGACGGAGATGATAAGATTGTCTCAGAATAGGGGAGGGTTCAGAACTAATGTATGTAGGGTCACTATGAGCTGCAGGCAACTTAGTGGCGCATAAAAACTACAACAAAAGTTTATTAAGTATTTTCACAACTGACAATGGTATGTCCACTCTTTACTCATTCTTTTTCTTCCCCCAACATGCCTCATCTATACAGCTTCAAGACCTTACACTTCCAGATGAATCTTCTACTTACTTTGTCAAGTTATAGAAGAAACTCTTTTGGTGTTTTGATCCCTGCAGGAAAAATTGGAATATCACAATACTGAGTCCTTTCTGGTTCAGAACCACTAAGAATCTCCTTATTTTTTCAAGCCTTCTTTTGTGGACCCTCAATGTTTTATCACTTTCCATTGCTTTCGTTGTTGCTGTTAGTTGCCGTTGAGTCAGCCACCAGCTCATAGCAATTCCCTGAAGAAGGAGCTAAAACTGCCAGTCTTGCCCCTTCTCCATGATGGGCTGAGAATCAGACCACTGTGATCCACAGAATGTCATTGATTGACTTTGGGAAGTGGATTGTCAGGCTTTTCTTCCTAGTCTTAGTCTGGGTGCTCCATTGAAACCTGTTTAGCATGATAGTAACGTGCAAGCCTCTCCTGACAGAGAAGTGGTGACTATGTTTGAGGTTTTCCCATGTATTGTTATTGTTGTTAGGTGCAACCCATAGTGATCATATGAACAGCAGATCTGAACCCTTTCCTATTCTGTGCCATCTTTACACTTCCTGACACACTAGAGCCGATTGCAGCAGTCATTGTCTGAATCTACTTGGTTGAAGGTCTTCCTCTCCTTTGCCGACCCTCCACCCTTCCTAGCATCATGTCCTTTTCTAAGGAACAGCCCCTCCCAGCAACATGCCCAAAGTATGTGAGGTGGAGCTGCATCATTCTTGCCTCCAAAAAGCACTTTAGTTGCACTTTCTCCAAGACATAGGTATTTATTCCCTTGGCCATCCATGGGATGTTCAGTGCTCTTCATCAACACTACAGCTCAGTTCTTCTTCTGTCATCTTTATTTATTGTCCAGGTCTTAGGTGCATAACTAGTGATCCGTAAAACCATGGACTGAATCAGACAGAGCTTAGTCCTCAAACTGACAGCAGTACTCCTCAATAACTTGGAGAGGTCCCCAACTGCAGACTTTCCCATGTAATACATCTTCTTAATTTCTGACTGCTGGTACCAATGGTGTTAATTGTGGACCCAAGTAAGAGGAAGTTGTTGACAGTTTCAGTCTCGTCTCCACCCACCATAAAAGATGTTTTGCCACATGATAGATGATAATTCTTCCACTGAGCCAACATGATCTATCAGAAAACCAAATCTACTGCTACTGAATTTGTTATAACTCATAGTGGCCAAAAAGTGGTTTCCAAAAGCTGTAAATCCTTATGGAAGCAGATTGCTGCATCTTGTTCCTAGTGGTTGGTGAATTTGTATCACCTCTGAGTTAGCACCAGCGAGAGCATTTAATACCTGCACATCTGCATCTCTTTTGTCACTTTTGATTGTTGTTGTCAGATCTTCAAGTTAGCTCCAACTCATCAAGACAGTATGTATGGAAATCTAGCCCAATGCTGCTCCAAACTCACAATCTCTGTGGTGTATACATCCTGTGTTGTAGTCACCAGGTCAATCTATTTCACCGAGATATCTTTTCCCAGAGACTGGCCCTTCCTGATAGCATGCCCAAAGGATATGAGATGAAGATTCCCATCCTTGCTTCCAAGGACTATCACAACTTTTTTTGTAGTTCATGGGACATTCACCATTTTTCAACAGCATCACAACCCAAAGACCTCACGTCTTAGCATTCCTTATTCCTTGTCCACCTTTCAAATACATAAGAAGCAATTGGAAATACCATGACTTGGGACAGGCACACCTTAGTCTTTAATGCTCTGTTCTTTACTACTTTCAAGAGGTCCTTGACAGCAGATTGGCCCAATGCAAGATGTCTTTTGATTTCTTGACTACTACTAGTAACACTAAATCTTTGTCAACTTCAACCTTTCTTTATTATGATGTTTCCTACTGAACCAGTGGTGAAGATTCTTGTTTTCTTGATGTTTAGATGTAATACACACAGAAGGCCATTGATCTTCATTATGTATTCAAGTCCTCTTCACTTTTAGCAGGAAAGGTTGTACTGTACATTTCTAATACACAGAAGAAATACAACATGATTATTTTATTGTGATATTAATTTCATTATGAGTTTCAATATATTTCAGCCCTTATCTTTCTGGCAGTTTTAACCGAGTATCTACTACGTGTTAGCATATGTGCAACTGGAGACACAAGCAAACAAGGTAAGTACGTTCCCTCCATAACTCTATTCAGGTCTGGAGTTTCAAATGATAAATTCACTCATTGTATTTATATCAACTGGATATACATTGTTACAGAGAAAAAGAAAAATAGAATAAGTGTGTTGGGTAGAATAATGCTTTCCCTCCCAAATATATTCATATCCTCCTCCCTGAGATGATTGTTTCAGGGAGACTTCATGCTGGGGAAAGGTCAATGAAAGAAAGGATGGCCTTTAAAGAGATGGATTGATATAGTGACCACAGCAATGGGCTCAAGCGTGTTGGAGATTGTGAGAATAGCACAGGAGAGGATAAAGTTCCTCTCTGTTATTCACAGGGTTGCTCTAAGTTGTAGACAGCTCCTAAAACAATAAGATCCCTGAGACTATGGATATTACCATTTTCTTGTTGTTAGGTGCTATCAAGTCAAGTAAGACTTACAAAGATCCTATGAACAACAGATCCAAACCCTGTCCTATCCCATTCCCTCCTCACAATCTCTGATACACTCGAGCCAATTGTTATAGTCACTGTGTTAATCCACCTGGTTGAGGGTCTTCCTCTCCTTCACTGTCCCTCCACCTTTCCAAGCACGATGTCGTCAAAGAAATAACCTCTCCTAACAACATGCACAAAGTATGTGAGACAAAGCTTTATCATCTTTGCCTCCAGGGATCACTCTGGCTGCACCTTCTCCAAGACATATCTGTTCTTTTGGCAGTTCATGGGATATTCGATACTTTTCTCCAACACCACAGTTCGAAGGTATCAATGAATCTTCTGTCATCCTTATTCATTATCTTGCTCCCAGATGCATAGCAAGTAATTGAAAAGATCATGGTCTGAATTATGCAAACCTTAGTCCTCAAACTGATATCGTTGCTCCTTAAAATAATATCATTGCTCCTCAATAATTTAGAGAGATCTCAGGCTTTCCCAGTGCAGTAAGCCTGATCGCCTCACTTCTGGTACCGAGGATGTTGACTGTATAGCTTAGTCCAAGCAAGTAACAGCAACAGAAGAAAACATTATACACCCTGCCTCTGCCATTTCACCCAGGCACCAGGCCCAACCCTTTAATACAAGCCTCACCCATAGATAGGGAAATATGGAATAATATGTTTTTAACCATAGACAGGGAAACCAAACCTCCTCAAAACAACAACAACAAAACCCCAAAAAGTATTTTTATTATGTGACTAAGTTAAGGTTCATGAGATAGATGGCAGGTTGTTTTAGATCATCTGGGTGATCTTACATGCAACCACATGCATACACATGTATCAGAGGAAAGCAGATGGAAGCTTCACACACATAAAGGCGAAGGTGATGTGAAGATTTGGCAGATAGATTTGAAGATGCTGACTTTGATGATCGGAGTGGTGTCCGATGCAAGGACATTACTGGCAAGCTGAGGACACTGGCAGTCACTAGAGTTGAAAACAGCGAGAAGGGTTTTTCCCTAGTGCCTCTGAAGGGCATGGGGTCCTTCTCACACCCTGATTTTGGCTTAATATTACTGATTTTGGAATCCCAGGCAACAGAATTGTGAAAGAATAAGTTTCTGTGGCTTTAAGTTGCCAGTTTTGAGTGATTTGTTACAGGAGCCAAAGGAAACGAATTTTAGCAGAGTATGAAGGTCATTAAGTGTTTCGGTGTCATCAGGAGGCCCTCGCTACTCAGGCCTTGCTAAGTCTACAAGTGTCAGGAGGTGGCTAGCAGAACCTGTGTCTCTGGAACAGTCCATCAGAAGTAGAAGAACGAGCCCAGGCAAGGGGTGCCTCCTTCTACCCCTTCTAAGGAATCCTGGGTAGCACAATGCAACTACTGGACCAAATGTCTGGTTAAATGCACCCAGAAGTGCTTGGAAAGGCAGACCTGATAATCTGCTTTTGAAAAGTCACCGTTTTAAAAATCCTGTTTTCTAAAAAAAAGTTTTCCTCTGCACACATGGGGTGCCCCTTTGTTCTAATTGTCTCAATGACTGTTAAGAACATCAATCTCCACCTATTTTGTCTATTGTATAGGGATGTCTGTCAGAATGTTAAAAGGGCAAGGGATAAGGACTGGAAAGCATTCTAGGCTAAGCTCTGGAAGGAACCCATTAGTTATGCCAGTTTGGGTGCCTCAGCTTGTACAACTATAAAATGGGTACATCTCCATGACCCAAATAACACAGATTGGATGCATTGATCACATACTCTTTCCTGGTAACATACGCCTCCCAGCTGTCACTCATCCTGCAGCCACTCAACAGGCCAAAGCAAACATTCCTTTCAGCCTTGTTTTGCTTCTTGGAGAAAAAAAGGGGGGGGGGAGCAGCATTTCTTTGGGGGCTCAAGCCCATCCATCCAGTTGGGCTTTAGTCAAATGACTCAACCCGATGTTTGGGTGCCTGATTCCTCCTTCTTGCTCCTTGTGCTGCCCTGGCCCAGGCTATTCTGGCTTTCCACCAGCGCATCCTCTACTGCTCTCTTCTAGCTTCCTGTTCATTCCCTCAACAATTATACACTGCATATCTCCTGAGCAGGTGCTAGGATATACTGTTGAGAGACTACAGTCAGTATTTCTGCACATGTTGCTGTTGTTGTTGTTTAATGCCGTCGAGTCGTAGATGACTCATAGCGACTCTATGAGCACTGTTCGTACATAGAGTTTCCGGAGGCAAGCCATTTTGGAAGTGGATGCCGCTCCTGCGTCCAGGCTTGATTTAGTCGGGAAGCTCCAGCCAACACTGTCCACCATGGGTGCCCATTACCACGATTGGCACAGCACTGTCACAGGCTTCAGCATCACAGCAACCACGAGTTACCTCTGTACAGCAATGCACAGACCAGTGCTATACCACCTAGAAGAATGTTTGACAGGAAGACAATTTGAACCTGGCCGAGGGCCACAGATGACAATCACCCACCTTCGGCTTGGTCGCACAGCTTCCTTCCACTAGGCCAATGTAGCTCTCTCTTGGTCGTGGTCATTATTATTGTTGTTTAATGCCGTCGAGTTGTAGACAACTCATAGCGACCCTATGAACGAACAGCCTGAACACTGTTGGTACATAGTTTCCAGAGGCAAGCCATTTTGGAAGTCGATGCCGCTCCTGCTTCCAGGCTTGAATTAGTTGGGAAGCTCCAGCCAACACTGTCCACCATGGACAGTCCCAGAAAAGCAGTCCACTCCAAAGCTTGCCACGATTCCTGCACTCCCCACCACCACGCTCCTGCCTTCTGGCAAGGAGAGCTTCCCACGAACCTGTGAAGGCGTGCTTGACAGGAGGTCTATACTCTCACTTGAGAGATGGACCAGAAAGGAAATGTCTTTATATCCCAGGCACAAGGACAGGACTTTATGCTCATGCAAGCGTGGCACACACTAAGCTGATTTAGACTTGGGATCACAGAAGACTTGCTGAAGAAGAAAACCTGAGATTAAGAAGGTAAAAAGACTACAGCAGACAGCGCAGCAAGCTCAAAGATCCTGAGACAGGAGGATGCGGGGCTCCTGACGAGACTATAAAGGCCCAGCTGGGCGGGTGGGCGACAGAGTGGTGTAAGAAGCGGCTGGAGAGGTGAAAGAGCAGTGGTGAGAATTCTGGGCTATGGGCTGAGTTAAATCAGAGAAAGAAGTTTACTTCTATAGGTAGTTCTTTAGTTAGGGACATCCAACCTACAAACAACTCCTACTTGCTCTTTCCAAAAATTCACTGTCATTGTTGATGTCGTCGTTGTTAGGTGTCCTCGGGTCAAGTATGATTCGTCGCAACCCTATGAACAACAGATCTGAACTGTGTCTTGTCCTGCGCAAACCTCGCAATCTCTGACACACTCAAGCCCATTGCTGGAGTCTTCATATCAGTCCTTTGGTTGAGGATCTTTCTCTCTTTTGCAGTCTCCTCACCTTTTCAAGCATCAAGTCTGTCCCCAAGGAATTTGTTCTAACTCACAGCAACCCTCCATCAGGCTTCTGAAGCTGTAAATTGTAGCAGGAGGAAACTGCTCATCTTTCTCCTTTGAGTCATTGGTGGACTCAAACCTTTCGAGTCATGCAGCATTTGAGTTGATAGCGCCTCTCTGTAAGGACTAAGTCACCAGAGTTTTGTTCTTGCCTTTTATTGATATGTAAATTTACCTTCACTTTGGGTTTTTAATTTTTTTATTTTAATTGAGATTTCAAGGCAAGTTTATAGAGAACTTGGATTTCCGTTCATTGATTATTACACATTTTCCTCCCTACCCACCCCCCAGTTTGCTTTTTTCTTTGAAAACAAAAAGGTTCTTTCACTGTTGCACAATTTCCTTTCCCCTCCTCCAGTCCACTTTGTTATGCAGCTCTTATTCTGGACTGTTGTCATGCAAACAATACCCAATAATATATTCCTTTCGAACAGTTCTTTCCCTTATCTGTTCCAATGCAGTGTACATCATTTTCCCCTAAACCCCCATGTCGATACTGTTTTATAAGAGTAGCATATGTAGTATTTGTCCTCTTGTAACTATTTCACTCAGCATAATGTCCTCCAGGGTCACCCAATTTGTACAATATTTTATGAGTTCCTTGTTTTTCAGTGCTGCATAGTATTCCATCGTGTAAATATACCACAGCATCTCCATCCATTTGTTTGTTGAAAATTACCCTCACTTTGAAGTGATTTAACCAATTCCTATTTGCAACAGATTCTTTAATTACCTTCACTTGCTGAATGTGCAGTTTTTAAATCCTTTAAAAAGTTCCAAGCCTTTTCTTATGCTAAAGCAAGGCTAAGAAGCCCTGGAAATATAGTCTGGAATATGTCTTACTGCTGATCAAAAGGCCAGTGCTTCTAATTCACCAACTGCTCTGAAGCAGGATAGTTAGTCTTCTCCCATAAGTTTTACAGACTCAGAAACCTGATGAAAGGTCACCATGAGTGGGGATCCACAGCGTAAGTTAAAGTTATTGCAGTTGTTCTTGGGTACCACGGAGTTGACTATGACTCAAAGCAACCCTATGAAGCAGAGATCTGAACCTTCCCCTACCCTGTGCCATCCTCGTGCTTTCTGCCATGCTGACTGTGTCAATCCATTTTGATGAAGGTCTTCTCTTTCTCTGACCCTCTTCCTCTCCCAGGAAACTCTGGTGGTGTTGTGAAGCTGTCCTGCAATCCTGAAAACACATGGTTCAAAACTACCAGCTGCTCCACTGGAGAAGGACGGACAATATCCTGTGTGATTAACTGCCTCTGAAAACCCACTCAGAAGTACACAACAACAACAATCTTCTTTCCCAGAATGTCTTTTTTCAAGGACTGACCTCTCCTAACAACAGGGAGTTCTGGTGGCTTTGCGGGTAGGGAGTGTGCTGATAACCCAAAGATAGTAATTCTTGGGGAGTTCCAATCCACTCTCCACTCTGTGGAAGGAAGATAGGCAATCTCTTCACTGTGGTTTTCACCTTCTGTAAAACTGCTGGAGGGTCAGTTCCATTTCCACAGAAATGAATTTGAGTTGTCAGGTTAAAGTAAGAGTAAATAAAAACTATATGCGCCTGTTCTGTTGCTTTTTATGTTAGGTGTTATTAAATTGACTATGATTCATACCACTGGGCCAATAGGCAACATCATAGATAAAGATTGAAGTTAACAACAATTTCCTTTTACTTGGGTCTACAATCAACATCTATGGTAGTGTTGTTGTGCGGCGCCATTCATAGCAGTCCAATGAACAACAGACCTGAACTCTGTCCTATCCTGTGACATTCTCATCAACTCTGACACATTTGAGCCCATTGCTGAAGCCACTGTGTCTATCTATTTTGTTGAAGGTCTTCCTCTCTTTTGCTGAACCTACACTTTCCAAGTATTATGTCCTTCTTCAATGAATCATTTCTCCTAGCAAAACACTCAAAATATGAGATACTCCATCTTTGCCTCCAAGGAACATTCTGGCTACACTTTCTCTAAGACAGATCTTGGAAAAAGAAAAAGGTTTATTCCTTTTGCAGTATATGGGATATTCAGTACTCCAGTCCAACACTACAATTCGAAGACATTAATTCTTCTTCTATTATCCTTATTCATTGTCCAGCTCCCAGATGCATAATGTTGTTATTAGGTGCTGTCTAGTGGAGTACAACTCATAGCGACCCTTTGAACAAAAGATATGAACTCTGTTCTATCCTAAGCCATCCTCATACCTTCTGACACACAAAAGCCTATTGTAGTATCAATCCACCTGGTTGAAGGTCTTCCTCTCCTTCGCTGACCCTTAACCTGAATCAAGTGCAATTTAGGCTTCAGACTGATATCACTGCTCTTTATTATTGTATTTTGGAGTGATCTCTGACAATAGATTTGTCCAGTGCAAGGCATCTCCAGATCTCTGGTACTAAGGGTGTTGATTTTTTTTAAATTAAATTTTATTAGTTTTAATGAACATTTACAGAGATTTTGGG
>NW_006399801.1:4401479-4403213 GCF_000299155.1 Elephantulus edwardii | reverse complement strand
GAGAGAGAGAGAACAAACAAGAGAATTGACTCTAGCCAGTACAATACCTAGCTAGACCAATGGGGTGCTTAGCAGTGCCAGCCAAAGGAGCTGTGGTTAGGATGAGGCTTAACAAAGTTTAGAAAGCATCAGTGGAATGCCTCAAGAAGACTGAATGTCCTGATGGAGATACTGGATTTAAGACTCTGGAAGCTCTCTGGAGAAGTCTAAACCAAAGATTCAAGTTTGAAGGTGTGGACATTCAAATGATCATCTGCTAGAAATTGCTGTTGCTGTAAGCACTCCCACTTCCACAGTCTCACAAGAGAATCAGAACTAACTGGCTGTGGAGTTGACCTCATAAACACACAAACATTCACTCCTGCTCTCTACCTGGAGAGAGGAGAAGGTCCCCGTACAGAGTTTCATGGGAAAGTCTGGTCTCCCCTCCAGTCTGGTTGCGGCAGTCCTCTAGCCTTTCAGGAATGAGGGAATTCCTGCCACTCCTTTGCAGGCTTCGAGAGGCCGAGGCCGCCTCCCAGCACAGCCATGGCTGTGGAATGTGGCCCTTCTGCATCCCTCTCACCAGACAAGTCTCATAAAAGCCAAGTTCAAGAAACCCAGCAGTGATGTGTAAGGGCTGATAACCAACACTAAGCTCTGTTAACACCCACAACACATGAGCCCTTTTTGAAATGCAGATTTGGACAGGTGTGTTGCCCAGGATTAATGATATACTATTATCCATTAAAAAAATGACATTCTTAAATGGCACTCAGAAATGATTTATCAGCTAACCCACATTCTTAGCTTCTTAAAGTCATTCCCTTACTCATTAATTTATTCAAGAAATGTTTCTTGAGCAAGATGCTGGGGTTGGGGTGGGGTAAGGGAGAGTCATTGTCCTGTAAGTTGGAGATGCATGGCATTGTGCAATGAGGAACAGATGCCATAGCAGGGTTAAGGAAACCATGTAGACCCCTGGAACCAGCCTTTACTTCAGGACTTCCCAGATTTTGAATACACTGTTTTTCACACCGGATCTTTCTGATTTCCTTTACCCATCCCTCCCTCTACTCACCAAATTGGGCGACCCTATGATTACTCACCTTCCAACCTCACCCCTCTGCTCCTACCCTCGCCCCCCTTAGATCCTCATACATGTTTTACCAGTTACCTCTCTATTTCTACAATAATGGTCTGATACAGTATTTGTCCTTATAGGACTGAGTTAATTCATTCGGCATAATGTTCTACAGTCCCTCCCAAGCTATGTAATAATTTTTTAAATCACTGCTCCTGCAAGCTGCATAGTAGTCTATTGTGTCAATGTAGCACAATTTCTTAATCCATTCAATTGTGGCTGGGTATTTGGGCTGCTTCCATGATTTTGCAATGGTGATCAATGCTGCTATGAACATTGGTGTACAAATCTCCGTTGGTGCCTCAGTTATCATTTGCTTGGGGTATATTCCAAGCAGTGAATAGCTGGGTTATATGGAATTTGTCTGTTCAGCTTTCTGAAGAAATGCCAAAGTGCCTTCCAGAGTGGTTGTACCATATTACAATCCCATCAACAGTGTATAAGAGTTCCTATCTCTCCACATCATGTCCAATATTTATTACTTGCAGTCCTGTTTATCTTGCCACTGCTGCTAGGGTGAGATGGTATCTCATTGTGGTTTTGATTTACATCTTTTTTGTTTTCTAGCTTATTTTTAGAAGTAAATTGTCAGGCCTTTCTTTCTAGTCTGC
>NW_006399801.1:4393140-4399904 GCF_000299155.1 Elephantulus edwardii | reverse complement strand
GGAACAAAGAGGAGTTGACATCATAGTAACATGAAAACCTCCAGTGTTTGACAAGTGGAGGTTTGTATATCAGGTTTTTACAAAGACTGAGAGATGGATCCAGGACTTTCTCATGGAAGGGAGGTTTCTGTCACAAAGCCACTCCTGCTTTTTCGATGACCTTAGAAACAAAAAACCCCAGATGCACTGTGTGAAGTTGATTCCATCTCCTGGAGACTCTGTATCGAGTTTCTAAGTTTGCAAATTTTTCTTTTTCTTTTTGTCTAACTAATTAGCTTGTGTTATTTTTAAAAAATTATTATTAAGTGAATTTATTTACAAAATTCAAAAACATTGTTTCCAGAACAAATTCTTCCAATTTTCCTCACACACAATCCTCATCAAATTGCTCAATGCCATGAACAATTCTTGATTTTTGGTCTCATATAGATTTTTTAAAAGTTTATATTAATTTCATTGAAAGTTTTTAGAGACTTCGGATTTCCATTCATTCGTTATTGTACTTTTCTCCCCTCCCAACCCATCCCCTTAGTACACCACTCTCTTGGAAAAGTAAAAGAAAAATTCTTTCATTGTTTTACCATCCCTCCCCCCAAGTCCACTCCACTATGCAGCCTTTGCTCTGGACTCCTGTCATGACAAAAATACCTAATCACATATCCTTTTTAAACAGTTTTCTCCAGGGTAAAAAGGGAAGCCACAGACTGGGAAAAAGTATTTGGTAATGCCATATCAGATAAGGGACTTAAATATAGAATTTATAAAATACTTGAGCAGCACAACATTATAAAGATAAATAATCCAATAGAAAAATAGACATAGGATATGAACAGACACTTCACCAAAGAATACATTCAGAAGGCTAACAAGCACATAAAGAAATGTTCAAAATCCCTAGCTCTAAGAGAGATGCAAATCAAAACAACTATGAGATATCATCTCACCCCAGTCAGAATAGCAAAATTTAACAGAACAGCAAGCAACAAATGCTGGTGAGGTTGTGGAGAAACTGGAACCCTTATTCACTGTTGGTGGAAGTGTAAAATGGTGCAACCATTGTGGAAGGCGGTATGGCCCTTTCTCAAAAAGTTGCAAATAGAGATTCCATATGACCCAGCAATTCCACTACTGGGAATATACCCCGAGGAGGCCATAACTGACATCCAAGCAGATATACGCACACCTATGTTTATCGCGGCTTTGTTCATAATAGCAAGGAGTTGGAAACAACCCAGGTGACCATCAACAAATGAATGGATAGAGAACTTGTGGTATATTCACACAATGGAATACTAAGCTGCATTGAAAAACAAGGAACTCATGCAATATTATTAAAAATGGGTGACCCTGGAGGACATTCTGCTGAGTGAAGTATCTCAGTCACAAAAGGACAAATACTGCATGGTGCCACTGTTGTAAAATAGGACTGACCTCAGGGTTGAGGGGAGACTGAGAAATATGGGTTCAATAATGTATAAGTTTGCAAATCTTTACAAGAAAAAACTGCTTTATCTTTATTCCTTGGAGAGGCTGGCAGATTTGAAACTCTGACTTTCCAGTTATCATCCTAACAGTTAACCTACTAGTTCACCAAGTTTCTTTCCAATTACCTAAGTGCTCACTAAAAATATTGAGTCCAGGACTCCATATTTAAGATGCTGATTTCTGAAGTATAGAGTATAGGTCTGATGGTCACTTTTCCTCTTTACCACAGCATTGGACACTTCAGGTTTGAAAACTCAAAGTTTACATAAAGCTTATAATTAAAACAACTTCTTGAGTCCCCATTTCTAGTTCCAGTTTTCCTGAGGCAGGCACTACTCAGTCTTTAAGCACCCTCCTTCAGTATCTCCCTCTACATTTCTAAATGGCGTCAGAGTCTATAGAGTCAGATCCTGGGGTGTCTACTTCAGACATTAGCTCTTGTGAGAGGCAGAATAATGTTACATGCCATTGAGTTGTCTGCAATTCATAGTGACCCTATGTACAGCAGCTCTGAAGCCTGCCCCCTGTCCTGAGCCAGTCTCACCGACCCTGAGACGCGTACCCCCATTGTCCCAGTTTCTGTGTCAATCCATCTCATCCGGAGTCTTCCTCTTCTGCACTATCCGTCCACCCTTTGGAGCATGATATTCTTCTCCAAGGACTAGTCCCTCCTGGCCACATGTGTCCAAAGTATGTGAAACAGAGAATGCCTCCCTAAATCTGTCCACAACAAAATATATAGAACTAAGGGGTCATGGTACTAGGGATATTGTAACTGAGGTCAGATGGATCTTAGCTGAAAGAAGAGAATACCAGAAGAATGTCTGTGTTTCATTGATTATGCAAAGGCATTTGACTGTGTGGATCATAACAAACTGTGGCTGACTCTGAGAAGAATGGGAATCCCAAGAACATTTAATCATGCTAATGCGAAACCTATACTTGGATCAAGAGGCAGTAGTCAGAACAGAGCAGGGTAACACTGCATGGTTCAAAATTGGGAAGGGTGTACGCCAGGGATGTGTCCTATCTCCATACCTTTTCAACTTGTATGCAGAACAGATTATCTGAGAGGCTGGGCTCTATGAGGAGAAGCGTGGCATTAGGATTGGTGGAAGATCTATCAACAATCTGTGGCATGCAGATGATACAACCCTGCTCACTGAAACTGAGGAAGATCTCATGCACTTACTGCAGATGGTCAAGGACTGCAGCCTTCAGTATGGACTGAGGTTCAATGTCAAGAAGACAAAGATTCTCACCACTGGACCAGTCGGTAGCATCAGGATGGATGGCAAAGAGATTGAGATTGTTCACAGCTTCAGTTTGCTCGGCTCCATGGTCAACACCAGCAGCCAAGAAATTAAAAAAAATGTATTGCGATGGGAAAGTCTGCTTGCTGTTAATGACCTCTCTAAAGTACTCAAGAGCAACGGTGTCTCTCTGGAGACTAAGGTGTACCTGATACAGGCCATGGTTTTTGCAATCACTTGCTATGCATCAGAGAGTTGGACGATGACTAGGGAGGATAGAAGGAGAATTGATGCCTTTGAGCTGTGGTGCTGGAGAAGAGTATTGAATATACCATGGACTTCCAAGAAAACAAACAGATTCATCCTAGAGAGGTTAAACCAGGGAGGCAAGGATTCTGGGGCTTCGTCTGACATACTTTGGACATGTT
Source organism: Elephantulus edwardii (assembly GCF_000299155.1). Lineage (NCBI taxonomy): Eukaryota > Metazoa > Chordata > Mammalia > Macroscelidea > Macroscelididae > Elephantulus > Elephantulus edwardii. The sequence continues at coordinate 4,396,738 of NW_006399801.1, read as the reverse complement.
GTAAGGAGAGACGGGTCCTTGGAGAGGGACATTATGCTGGGTAGGGTGGAAGGACAGCGCAGGAGGGGAAGACCCTCTATGAGGTGGATTGGTTCAGTGACTGGGGTAATCAGGATGGGTGTGTCAGAGGCTATGCGATTGGCACAGGATGGAGCAGGGTTTAGGGCTGTTGTACATAGGGTCGCTATGAGTCGCAAACGACTCGACTGCACACAACAACAACAACAATACATATAATACCTTAGATGACAAAGAGGGCATCATGCAAGCATGATTAACTTGTCATCAAGTCAATTCTGATTCACAACCCAATAGGACAAAGTGCAATGGCCCCAGAGGGTTTCCAAGGCTGTAAATTCATGGAAGCAGACTGTATACATTTCTTCTCTGAGTATGAATTGTTGACCTTTTGTTTACCAGTGTAACCACTTCACCACCAGTACCCTTTGTAATTTAATTAGGATGCTGTGAAGTGAAGAGATTAGCTTAGGTTATCTCATTAACATTGCTGTTGAGTTGGAGCTGTCTCAGAGCTGACCCTCCAGTAAATTTTCAGAGGACATAAATTTACTTGGAAGAGATTGCTCATCTGTCTCCTGTGGGGCTGCTGGTGGATTTAAACTGGCCACCTTAACTTTATAGTGCAACTCCCTACAGATGATATCACCAGAGTGCTACAAGTAGATCTAATCTAATCACAAGTCTTTATAAGAGAAAAGCAAAGGGATTAGGATCAGTGTCATAGAGATGTGATGATGAAAAGAAATTGGAGTGTGATGTGTGTGTGTGTGTGCGTGTGTGTGTATACAATTTTGAGGATAGACGACAGACCATGAGCCGAGGAATGTGGATGACTTCTAAACCAAGACAATACATGTTTCAGTGTGATTTATAGGCGCAGACACCCAATAGAGGGTCAGCTATGAGTCAGCTTTGACTCAATGGCAGTAAAAGAAAGGAGATTGTCAACTTAAAATCTCTGCAACAGGACCAATAGACAAAATAATGAAATATGAAGAAAAGATTGAAGCAGTCAGAGGTTTCATTTTACTTGTATTCACAATCAGAAATTCATCCCGGTGAACTTAGTCTCACATACTTTGGGTATGTTGCTAGGAGATATTATTCCTTGGAGTAGGGCATCATGCTTGGAAAAGTGGAGGGATGCCGAAGGAGAGGAAGACCCTCAACCAGGAGAACTGACACAGCGACTGCAGCAATGGGTGCTAATGTGTTAGGAAGTGTGAGGATGGCACAGGATAGAACAAGGTTCAGATCTCTTGTTCATCGGGTCGCTATAAGTTGTATTTGACTTGCAGGCACCTAACAACAACCACGACATTGTATTTTAACTTCTTTTTTCTGGAAGTCTTCCAGACCAGGATTTCCTGAATGTTAACATATGTATGATCCATGACGACTGCTAGCCAGTGCTTCTCACAACATCACACGCAAGCAAACCACTGTAGAATCTCCTTAAATGTAGATTGTAAATACATCTGAGGCAGTTCCTAGGATTCTTGATCTCTCACTTGGTCCTGAGTGATGTTTCTGTTGATGATTCCAGCTCTAAGTAACCAGGTCTTGACTGAGGTGAGTATACTGCCCACCTTGTTCCAGCCTCAAAATCAGTAGTGGGGTCTCCAGCCCTCATTCCCCATCTGTAAGCAAATGACTCCATTAGTTGATCCAGCTAGAGATCCTTTCTGTCCCTGGGATCTGATGATGTGACCAAGGCAACAAATACTCCAGAGTTCCCAGACAATGGGGCAAGGCAAGGACTGGACCAGATAAGAGTTCAGTGGACAAGGCTCTGGGAGCTGTGCTGGTAGCCTGAACTTGCAGTCAGATCCCAAGCTTCCAGTAATGGGATGTTCCTGCAAGAAGGTTAGCTTGAGCTCTGCAGCTAAACAGAAACACAAGAGGTAGAACAGCTGAACAGAAGATTTAATTGGAAGACTTGAGGAGAAATAACACTGTATTGTAATGAAATGTACAAAGTCTTGGAATTAGAAAACTAAAAGGGAAGAATACAGTTAGTATTTCTCAAACTGAGAGAATAAAAACTAGTTGCAATTTTGAAGACCTCTATGTGAAAATTATTGAACAACACAGGAAATATCAAAAGAAAATGAAAGAAACACAGAGTTGATGTACCACAAAGAATTGGTTGACATTCAGCCATTCAAAGAGGTAGCATATGATCAAGAATTGATATGCTGAAGGAAGAAATCCAAACTGTGCTGATGACAGTGGTGAAAAAGGAGGTTCTAGAAATTTATGGAATGTCAGCTGAGATATTTCCACAACGACGACTGAGTAATGTCCTTTCCAAAGAAAGATGATCCAATGGAATGTGCCAATTATCAAACAATATCATTGTTATCACCTCCAAGTGAAATTATGCTGAAAATAATGAAAAAAATATGCTTTCAGCAATACACAGACAGCAAACTCATCATAGAAACTCATGTCAGGTTCAGAAGAGAACATCAAACAAGATATATCATTGTTAATGTAGAGGGATCTTGGCTGAGAAATCAACAAGTAACAGAAAGGTATTCTAGTGACTATAAAAAGGTCACACCCTACACAAAAATCAACTCAAGGTGGATCCAGAGTAAAGCCCCAAACCATAAAGTTCATAAGAGACAAGGTGGGATCAAGCCTAGAAGCCCTAGTCCATGGTATAAAGAGACTGCCAAATACAGCCAGAAGTGTACAATCTGAAGGGGGTAAAATTGATGAATAGGATCTGCTAAAAAATTAAATCCAACAGGGTTTAAAAAAGCCTGTTAACTGGCAACAAACATTATGGCAATACCATCTCGGACAAGAGTCTTGTAACAAAATTTTACAGAATACTCCTGGGCCTCCACAAGAAAAAGACTGATAACCCAATTACAAAATGGACAAAAGACATGGAAAGAATTTTCAAGGAGGAAAATATTCAAATGGCCAACAGACACATGAAGAAATGCTCAAAGTCATTGGCAATAAGTGAAATGCAAATAAAAACCACAATGAGATACCATCTCACTCTAGTAACAGTGTCTAAGTTTAACAGGGCAGCAAATAATAAATGTTGGAGAAGATGTGGGGAGATACGAACTCTTACACATTGTTGGTGGGATTGTAAAATGGTACAACCACTCTGGAAAGCAGTTTGGCATTTCCCCAAAAAGCTGAACATAGAAATTCCATACGATCCAGCTATTCCACTTCTTGAAATATACCCTGAGAAAACGTGAACTGAGACACAAATGGAGACTTGTACACCAATGTTCATAGCAGCATTATTCAACATCACAAGAACATAGAAACAACCCAAATGTCCAACCACAATATAATGGATTGAGAAATTATGGCACATTCATACAATGGAATACTACAGAGCAGGCAGGAGCAATGATTTTTGTGAAATGTGCGAGGAGCTAGAGTGGGAAAATCAAAAGGCCTGAACTCGTTCAGCATTTCTTAAGCTGAAGAACTGAAGAACAAATTCAAACCTTGAGTTGCTATAATCAAGGATGCTTTAGGCAGAATGTTAAATGATCCAGGAGGTATCAAAAGAAGATGGAAGGAATATACTGAGTCA
>NW_006399801.1:4391124-4391895 GCF_000299155.1 Elephantulus edwardii | reverse complement strand
TATGCTAAGTGAACTAACTCATTCCCACAAGGACAAATATTGTATAAAATCATTATTGTAGAATAAGCATAAGGACCCAAGGAGGGGGGGAGGATTGAAGCAGATGGGGGTAGTAATCATGGGGTTGTACAATTTGATGGGGGAGGGAGAGGAAAATTGGAAAAACGTCTGGTCTGGAAAACAATGTATTTGGATTTTGTAAATAAACTAGTGTAATTAAAAAAAGGCATCAGAATGGGTGGAGCATAATAAATTATGGATACTCTTTTAAAAGATGGGAATTCCAGAGCATTCAGTTGTGTTTATGTATAACTTCTACCTAAACCAAGAGGCAGTCATTCTAACAAAACAAGGGGATATTGCCCCATTTAAAATCAGGAAAGGTATATGTCAGGCTTGTACACCTTCACCATACCTATTCAATCTGTATGCAGCAAACAGTTTGAGAGACTGGACTGTACACAAAAAGAACAATTAGGATTAGAAGACTCACTAAAAATCTGTGATATCCTTGTGAGCAGAAAGCAAAGAGAACTTGAAGCACTTACTAATAAAAGTCACAGATTATTTCCTTCTATATGAATCACATCTCAAGATAAAGAAAATAAAATCTTCACAAGTAGATAATAAGCAACATCATGACAAATAGAAAAAAAACCTGGTGTTGTCAAGGGTCTCCATTTTAAGTGGAGCCACAATCAATTCCACAGAAACAGCAGTCAAGAAATAAAGAGAACTTACTGCACTGGGCAAAGCTGCTTCAAAAGACCT
>NW_006399801.1:4373441-4390900 GCF_000299155.1 Elephantulus edwardii | reverse complement strand
GGAACTGGGGTGGGGGCGGTGTGGGCGGGAAGAAAAGTGCAACCATGAATGAATGGAAGTCCAAAATCTCTGTAGATATTCACTGAAACTAATAAAAAAAAAAGACCTCTACAAATTGTTAAGAGGAATGATGTTACTTTGAGGACAAAGTTATGCCTTAGCATGGCACTTTCAATTGTTTCATATGCATGTGAAAGCTACACAAATGAGTAAGGAAGACAAAGAGTAATTGATGCCATTGAATTATGATGCTATTGAAGTATATTAATAGACTGTGGACTGTCAGAAGAATAAACAAATCTGTCTTGGAAAAAGAAAATACAACAACAATTTTCTTTAGAAGGAGGATGGATGGTAAGACTTGTTTAATGTACTTTGGGCATGTTATTAGGAAGGACCAATAATTAGTACCTGGAGAAGGACACCATGCTTGATAAAGTAGTAGACCAGTGACAGAGAGGAAGAGTCTCAATGAGATGAACTGACACAGAAATTTCAACAATAGTCTCATACGTCACGACAACTGTGAGGATGGATTAGATCAGGCAGTGTTTTGTCCTATTGTATGTGGAGTCATTGTGAGTTGGGACGAACAACCCCAAGTGCCATGTTAACCACAGCTAATAAACCTGCTGCTTGTTGCAACTCTACCACTTGCTGAGTTCTGTTCTAGGCAATTCATTTCAGTTGTTCGACCTAACCCTCACCAATGTGCTGTGCTACACTTTCATGAGGTGGACATTGAAGTGTCAAGATAGTAACTTACTCAAGATCATACAGGTGAGATTAGAAGACTAATTGAGTCAGGAGTCCAGGTCCTCTGTCCGGTGCCCTCTATTTCCGTTAAGCCCCACCGGATAAAGGGGTAATGGGGAGGAAGAAAAGGAGAGAGAGAGAGACCATACTCTCCAGGATACCAACTTGCCAGCAGAGAACCATAGACACATGCACACATGCCCATAGAGGCACATATGTTCACACATAAGAAAGCATGTGCATGTGTGTACATGCAGTTATGCGCATGGAGGCACAAATACACATACATGCACGCAGATGGTCTCACACACGTGCATGCAGACAAACACCATCAGGGAATTGTTCTAAATTTACTTTTCAGCTGTGTCAGCAGTCTGCACAGGAAGGGAGCCCTGTAATCGGAGCACACTGAGGAGAGCTCTGAGAGCACCAGGGCACTGAGAATTGAAGAACAGAGGGCTTATCCTAGCAGACATCACTGGTTGGTAGCACAGAAAGGGGAAGCAACAGGTCCCTTTTGAAGGACAGCAAGGTGGGGCAGATTATCAAGGAGCATATTGATCAGGACCATTCCTCAGAAGGGACCCACTGTGCTACGATGATCAATACTGACTTAAATTTTGTGCTGAAGTTTCTACCACTGAGCCACTACTGTCTTCTGGCTTGCTAGGTAAGGTAAATAAATTCCATGACACCACTTTTTAAAAAAAATTTATTTTATACTGGTTTGCTTACAAAGTTTGTATATATTGTTTTTCACCTCAGATCTTTCCCATTCCCTTTAGTCACCCCTCCCTATACCCATCAAATTGTGCAACCCTATAATTACTCCCTTGCCCATTTTCCCCCTCTACTCTTATAGTCCACCCCCACCTTGCATTCTTATATATGTTTTACTAGTTATCTTTCCATTTCTCCAATAATGGTCTTATACGGTATTTGTCCTTATGGGACTGAGTTAGTTCATTTAGCGTAATGCTCTCCAGTCGCTCCCAAGTTAGATAGTAATTTTCAAAATCATTGCTCTTGCATCCTGCATAGTATTCCATCATGTGAATATACCACAATTTTTCAATCCATTATACTGTGGTTGGATATTTGGATATTTCCATGTTCTTGCAATAGTGAATAATATCGCTGCTATGAATATTGGTGTACAAATCTCCATTTGTGTTTCATTTCTAATTTTTTCGAGGTATATTCCAAGCAGTGAAATAGCTAGGTCATATGGAATTTCTATGTCAGCTTTCTGAAGAAATGCTGAGCTGCCTTCCAGAGTGGTTGTACCATATTACAATCCCTTGTCTGAAATGGTAATGCCAAATGTTTGTTCCCTGTTAGTAGGTATTCTTTTCACTCTGATGGATGATGTTTTTGATGCACACAGCCATTTAATTGTTAGAAGGTTCAATTTGTTAATTTTTCCTTTCCTGGTTGAGTATTTCTGTCTGTATTTGTCAGCCTTTTTATACCATGAACTAGGCCTTCTAAGCTCAGTCCTACTTTGTCTCTTATGATCTTTATGGGTTTAGGCTTTACCCCTAATTCTCTGATCCACCTTGAGTTGATTTTTGTGTGTGGTGAGTGGTGTGCATCCTGCTTCAGTTTTCTGCAGTTAACATTCCAGTTTTGCCAGCACCATTTGTTGAAGAGGTAGTCATTTCCCCATTTGATGGGTCTTATTTCCTTGTTGAATATCAATTGACCATCGATATAGGGATTAATTTCTGAGTTCTTGATTTTATTGCATTTGTCTATATGCCTGTTATTGTACCGGTACTATGCTATTTTAGTCATTACAGCTATGTAGTAGATTTTTTAGATCAAAGAGTGCTATGCCTCCCACTTCATTTTAGTTTTTCAGAAGTGCTTTGCTTGTTTGGGATATCTTTACTCTCCAAATAAACTTCACAATTACATTTTCTTTTCTTTTTTTTTTTTTTTACAGGAGAGCCTCTATATTTCTAGAAACAGTCAAGTGTCTCAATTGCTTTTTCTCTCTTTGAAAAATGATTTTGGTATCTATATTGGGATTGTGTTGAACATGTAGATTGATTTTTTGATACAATTGTCATTTTCACAATATTGAGTCTTCAGAATACTGAATGATTCAGGAAATACAAAAAGAAGATGGAAGGAGTATGCAGAGTCATTGTGCCAAAAAGAATTGGCTGACACAGAGAATTTCAAGAAACAACAGATGAACAAGAGGCAATGGTGATGAAGGAAGAAGTTCAGGCTGCTCTGAGGGACTTGGCAAAAAATAAAGCCCCAGGAATTGGTGAAATACCAATTGATGTATTTCAGCAAACAGATGTTGCCCTGAATGTGCTCTGCTCACCAAGTTGTGCCAAGAAATCTGGAGGACAACTACTTGGCCAACTGACTGGAAGAGATCCATATTTATTCCCATTTCAAAAAGAAGGTGACCCAATAGAGTGTGGAAATTATCAGACAATATCACTAATATCACACAATAGCAAAATCCTGCTGAAGATTATCCAGAAAAAATCTGAACAGTACATTGACACAGGACTACCAGAAATACAAGCTGGGTTTAGAAGAGGTCATGGCACTAGGGACATTATTGCCAATGTCAGATGGATCTTGGCAGAAAGCAGAGAGTACCAGAAGAATGTCTACCTGTGTTTCATTGACTGTGCAAAGGCATTTGATTGTGTGGCTCACAATAATTGTAGCTAACATTGAGGAAAATGGGAATCTCAGATTACTTGATTGTGCTTATATGAAACCTATACATGGACCAAGAAGCAGTCCTCAAAACAGAGCAAGGAAACACTGCATGGTTCAAAATCGGAAATGAGTGTGTCAGGGATGTAACCTGTCCCCACACCTTTTCAATCTGTATGCAGAACAGATTATTCTGGAAGCAGGGCTTGAGGAGGAGGAGTGTGGTATCAAGATTGGAGGAAGACTTGTTACCAATCTATGATATGCAGATGACACAATGTTGCTTGCTCAAACTGATGAAGACTGAAGCACTTGCTGCAAAAGGTCAAGGACTGTAGTCTTCAATATCGATTGAAGCTCAAGATCAAGAACACAGCGATTCTCACCACTGGGCCAACTGGCAGCATCATAATAGTTGGAGAAGAGATTGAGATGTTAACAATTACAGCTTGCTTGGATCCACAATCAACATTTTTTTTAAAATAACTTGGATTTCCATTCATTCATTGTTGTACATTTTCCTCCCTGCTCTCCCCCCCACCCAGTTTGTTTTTTTCTTTGGGAAAAAAATTCTTATATTGATATACAGTCTGTTCCCCTCTCCCCCCCCGCCTCCCAGTCCACTTCACTATACAGCTCTTATTCTGGACTCTTATCATGCACATCCTGAATCATATATTACTTTTATACAGTTCTCTCCCTTGTCTGTTTCAATGTCATGTACATTATTTATCCCCTCTTTTCTTACTTTCCCCTCAACCCCCTATGTCAGTCTTGTTTAATAGCAGTGGCATTATGCAATATTTGTCTTTTTGTGAATGAGATATTTCACTCAGCATAATATACTCCAAGGTCACTCATTTTGTATATTTCATGAGTTCTTTGTTTTTCAGTGCTACATAATATTTTATTGTGTGAATATACCAGAGTTTCTCTATCCATTCCACAATCAACACTCTTAACACAAGCAGTCAGGAACTCAAAAGATGAATTGCATTGGGAAAATCTGCTCTCATGGACTTCTTCAGAATGCTGAAGAGCAATGATGTCAGTCTAGATACAAAGGTGCGCCTAATACGGGCCATTGTCTTCTCAATTACTTGTTATGCTTCAGAGAGTTGGATGATGATTAAGGATGACAGAAGAAGAGTAGATGCCTTTGAGTTGTGGTGCTGTAGAAGAGTTCTTGAACATAACATGGACTGCCAAAAAAACAAATAGGTCGTCCTGGAGAGGGTGAAACCAAGTCTTTCCTCAGAGAGTAGGATTTTGAAGCTCTCCCTCACTTACTTTGGTCATGTGGCCAGGAGAGATCAGTCCTTGGAGAAACACATCATACTTGAAAGGATGGATAGACAGCGCAGGAGAGGAAGACCCCTGATGAGATGGATTGGTGTGGTAACTGGGGCAATGGGAGTTGGTGTGTCAAAATTAGAAAGACTGGCTTAGAACAGGGAAGGGTTCAGAGCTGCCGCACATAGGGCCACCTATACATCGCAGGAGACTCAGTGGCACATAACAATAATAACATACTATGACAGGTTTGGAAACAGGAGTGGCATCCACTTCCTAAACAACATGCCTCCAGAAACTATGGATTTTGATAAATGTCCATAATTATAGAGGGGCCTCAGGCCTTTTGTTCATAGGGTCGCTATGAGTTGCTTGACTTGAAGACAAACAACAACAACAACAACATTCATGAACAGGTAACATTTTTCTACTTATTAAGATCTTTCATTGTGTCTTGCAGAAATGTTCTGTAGTGTTCTTTGTACACGTCTTTTGTGTTTCTAATTAGGTTCGCTCCCAAGTATCTCAATTTGTGGTTGGTTATTGTAAATGCTTTCTTGTTTTCCTTCTCTCAGTTCTCTTTGTTACTGTAGAGGAACCCCACTGACTTTCATATATTAATCTTGTATCCTGTCACTCTACTAAACTGATCTACTAGCTCTAACAGTTTTATTGTTGAGTCCTTGAGGTTTTCTGTGTTCATTATCATGTCATCTGTATGTCTTGTTATTATTTCATGCCGTCATGCATGTCTCATTGTTGTTATTATGTGCCATCGAGTCTCCTGTGACTCATAGCAACCCTATGTACAACAACAGCTCTGAACCCTGCCCTGTTCTGAGTCAGTCTCACTGACTCCAACACACTTACTCCCATTGCCCTAGTTACTGTAGCAAAACATCTCATTCAGGGTCTTCCTCGCCTGTCCCTCTACTCTTCTGGACATGATGTCCTCCTGGCCACTTGCCAAAAGTATATGAGACAAAGCTTCAAAATCCTAGCCTCCATATCTGCATATTAACCATCTCTTTTTTTATCTGGATGCATTTTGTTTCCTTTTCTTGTCATATTCCCCTAGCAAACACTTCTAATTCAATATCGAATGGACATGAAGGCACCATCTTCTTTGGGATCCTGCAGTTGATCTGGGACATCCTCAGTCTGTTCAGTGATAGGTCATGTCTAAATTGCTTAACACAGTGAAACTGTTCCTGTAATAGTGAGATACCGATTTAAGGAAGGCTGCCCTTCAGATGTTTGCCAGGTGAGGCATAAAGAGTAGAGGTGTCCTGGTGACATTACCCAAGTGGAAGGCACTGGCATCAGGTTACTCTCTGATTGGTCATTTGGGTGGAGTTTATCTTCTGTAAGAGTTACAGAATGGTACAAATACACTCTGCTGCTGCCTGAAAGGTAGGAGGTTCAAGTCCACAGAGTGAAACCTTAGAACACCCTGGAAATCTGCTTCCAATATGTTCATCATTGGAAACTCTATGGAGCATGAGTCTATCCTGACTCAACACACATGGGGTCACCAAGACAGAATAGCTCAATGGAAACTGGTTTACTGGTGAGTTTAAAAGTTTTTCATACAAGATCCACAAAAGATACCATGGAATGGAAGCTATCATGTCTTCCTCTGACTCTTCTTGTGATGAGACTGAGAGCCAGCTCCAGAGATCAGGCCTCTGGAGGGGTTGTCGGCTCCTCAGTGATCTACAATATGTAGGTCTGTCCCTCCCAATCTACCTCACCATACCACATTGTTGGCCTTTTTCAAAAGTTTTAACCTTTTATTATTTAGGGAAATACCATTGCTCTAATAAACACAGGATAAACCGCTAACAGCTCCAGGAAGGTAGAGGTTTCTTGCTTACCCACAGCAAATCTAAAGCGTGCATTCCTCTCGCAGGATCAGGAACCCAAGACTTCTACAACTTGTGACTCTGAAATATTCTACATATGACTTTCCTCGTTACCTGCACTTACCTGCATAAAGTAATAATAAAAAAAAATGAGAAATTTATGTGGCTAGCCTGGAAGTGACAAACACAAGACTTGTCCATCCTCTGTATGAGCAAAATTATTAACATCACTATACCAAGTTTTGCCTGCTGTTCCTACTCACCCTCCATCCGGAGGACAGAACTGTGCCTTGCTCATTCTGCAGCTCTACTGAGGGTGCAGGGTAGGCCTTAAGTTCCATTGTAGGGCTAAACAACACTTTCCTGGTAGCAGAGCAAACACCCAATGCTATCCTGACCCATCTGTCGATGTAGGAGTATCATGGAGCGTGTGGCTCATAGAGCAACTGTTGTGCCATCAGGATTCTTTCTCACCATCCCACACTCTCCTCTAGGATTAAAGACCGCTTCTCTCCTCTCCCATTTCCTGGTGAACGAGGACTCATAAAGCCTCTTAATATCAGACCACATCCATTCCACAAACAGCAAGTAAGTCTCTCTAATAACAGCCCCTGTCTAGCCTCCTGATATGGGCAAGCTCCAGCCTGAGGCCAAATTTCAGCTTCAGCTCCCATCAGTGCCCTCACAGAGCCTTTATGTTCTTGTCTCCCCACGTGGGCGTCCATCAGTCCTAGTCCTTGTCTAGTGATTTCTGGGACTCTTTGTGGTCCCCAGGACCACGCCTTTCCCCCTAAGCTCGTTGCAAGTGCTTTCTTGTCGCCCTCCACCCCCACCCAACAGGGAAATGCAAGAAAACAGCCTCACATCCAGAGAAATGGTACTGGGTGCAATACCTGGATATTAAGGCCCAGAAATCAAGAATGTCATTTTAGCAGCTGTATCGACCTTTGTTTTCAGGGCCATACCGAGGATGTTTGGAAAGAGAGACTTGTTATACATCACTGCTGAGCTGTATGAGTGAACATACTGGCAGAGAGAGAGAGAAAGAGAGAAATTCAGAGAGAGTTTTTTCATGTGATGGCAATTTTGCCAGGAAAACATAAACTCTACTTGCTATTGTAGCACTCAGGGGTAAGAATATAAATTTAGAAATCTTGGAATTTGTTTTCAGTGCTTCCAGAGTTGCTGTAAAGATGAGATAAAAAGATGGAATGATGCTAACTGATACCCCCAAGTCAATCCTCATGTGACTGGGGCTAATATGACAAGAGGATGAGGGCTCTCTGGTGTAGAAAGCTGTAAGGAGGAATAATGCTACCATGTAATTGAGGTTTATTTGTCCGTTGTGTAGCTATCCTGTGCCCATTCAAAACAGTATATAAAAATCATGGTCCCAGGACTTGTGAATGTGACCTAGTCTGGAAATAGTCTTTGAGGATGTTATCATACCAAAGTAGAGTGAATCCTAATCTGTAACACTGGTGTCATTCTTAAAAGAGCTGTACACAGGGGGATGCTGGCCATGTGAAGATGGAGGCAGAGATTGGAATGATGCAACCATAATTCAAGGAAATGCTTGTAACCATTAGAAGCTGTAAGAGATGAACAAGAAGTCTTTAGAGAGAGCATGAAGTCTTCAGGGAGGACACAACCCTGCCATCTGCAGACACTTTTGGATCCTTTTGTTGCTGGTGGTTACAGTCATTATCAGGAGGGTTAAACTCATAAAGAGAACAGGGAGCAGTTTTCAGTGGCAGGGAGAGCTAGGAGCAGTGCTCAATGGCAACACTCATGGCTGGATAAGCTACTGAAAACAGCTCAGGATGACATACCATGTCCTGAGTCCCCTGAGTTTCCCGTTCATTGAGTGTCCACTAAGGGCCAAGTCCTTCTATGTGTTTCACTCAGCTTCCCTGAGCATTGTACTCTGGTCCTTATTTCATAGTTGAGGAAATAGAAGACCAGACTCATGCAACTTCTGAGACAGATCGCATGAACCAGTAGAGGATCCAGTGCTGTCTGTCTCTTTTCCCTTACCTCTAATTTACCTGCGTTTTGTCTCTATTTGCCTTCTTTCCTTTTCTTACTTTTTCCTTCTTCTCTCTTTCTTTTTTAACCTCCCCTCTTTTCTTCATCACCCGCTCTTCCCTGCCTGAGTGTAATCCAGTGTAATCAATCCAATGTTGCTATTGTGAGTTCTTTTAGAGCACTGGGAAAATGTTGTTGATTTCAGATGCCATCCAGTGGACTTCAACTCACAGTGATCCTATGAAGAACACATCTAAACTTTGCTCTATCTTGCACCATCCTCGTTACCTTTGTCATGTTCCAGTCTATTGTAATAGTCACTATGTCAATTCATTTTGTGATGGGTCTTCCTTTACTTTTGGATTCTCCATCATTCCCAGCATGAGGTCTCTCTTCAAGGACTAGCTCCTCCAAAGAATATGCCCCTAAGTGAGATGAAGTTTTACCATTCTCTCCTTTAAGGAGCATCCTGGTTTCACTTCTTTCAAGACATATATGTTTATTCTTTGGCAGTCCATGGGATATGCAGTACTTTTCTCTAACACCACTATTCAGAGGCTTTTATCTTTCTTCTGTCTTCTTTAGTCATTGTCCAACTTTCAGATGCTTAGGAAACAACGGGGGAAAACCCTCATTGCTTGGATCAGGTGCACCTTAGTTTTAAATTTGCACCCTTACTCTTTAGAACTTTGTAGAGTCTTTCACAGCAGATTTTCCCTATGCAACATGTCTTTTGATTTATTTTTTTATTATTTTTATTTTTTCTTTTGATTTCTTGATTGCTTTAAATGGAGAGGGATCAATATTTTCTCAAATCTGGAAGCTTTTACAAAAAGGCTTACTAAAGGAAAGAGAAAAGATTTGTGCTCTATTTCATTGAAAAGCTCAGTGAGGTAGGTATTATATATATCTTTGATTTGGGCCGTTTTTGACATTTGTAGAACTTTCAATCAGTTAGTTCAAGGTAAACCTACTAATGCTGGAATCAAACAGAAGGACTGCTGAGCAGCTAAAGATGTGTTAGGGAATGGGAGGGTCAGGAAGGAAAGAGAGAAATACAGAAGGTAAAGGGCAGGTACAGAGGGTAAGAGAAGGTGAAGAGGACAGAGAAGGGACAGCAAAGAGAAGAGAAGGAACCAGAAAGGAGGCAGACAGAGTCATCTAGTGAGAACCTCTCCCTAGTGTGTAAGTAGCAAGTGCTGCGGATAACGACAATGTAAACAAGGTCACATTCATGGGTATCAGGAGTTGAGACTTCAATGTATCTTTTGTGAAGAATACACACAATTCAGTCCATAACGGGAAGCAAGAAGTAGGAAGAAATCAGCCAGAACTTAAATCTCTCAGGGACAAATCCTTAAGCAGGCATGATTGCATTCTTTGAAAACATCAAAATGAAACCTTTTTATTATAGATGAGGCTCTGCCATCACAATTAAGGACATGAGTAATGATAAGGACTTTGGAGAGATAAATTGGTTCAATAAATTGGTTCAAAATCTTGGCATCTTAGACCCATTGTGCAAATAAGCAAATTCAGATCAGAAAGGCAAAGCTTCATCATCTTAGCCTCCGAGGAGCAAGACCTGGCTACATCTACTCCAAGACATATCTGTTTGTTCTTTTGGCAGTCCATGGGATAGTCAACTCTCTTCTCCAGCACCTCAACTCAAAGGATGGGACAAAATTCCAATCTGTTGTTTATAGGGTCATTGAGTTGGTCAATGACACCTAATAACAACAACAAGACCAGCGAAATGCCTTGTTCAGTGGTAGCTGATCTCAGAAGCCCTCCTCACTGTCTTGAAGAAGGTGCCTTCTGCCTGCTGCCTTGAGTTTTGGGTGGGCAGTCACACACTTTCCTCATCTTTTGGGAGGGTCCTAACCTTCTTGAGCCACGCTTCCTTTTGGGAGTCTATAGCTAAGTCTATAGAACTGCCACACAGAAGAACATTTTTAAATGCGCAGAATACAATTAATAAGATGGCAAAGGACATCAATTCTATTGAAATGCATAGAAAATCACAGTTATGAAAAAGCAATGTATGTACTTCTTTAGTAACACCTTATATAACAAAATGCCAAACCAAAGTGAATTCTCAATGAGCCTAAGTGGAATGGCAAGATCCCAAGGCAACAACAAGGTGCTGTGAAATATCTGTGATTTTCCTGCTGGTGATAAAATCACAGGTGTTGCTAATGCTGCTGTAATTTGTGGTCTCCATTCAATAATAGGAGGAAACACTAAATTTCCGCTGGAAGTTAGTGAAAATACAAATATCATTTTCCCCCATCCAAGTTCATGCGCAGACCAACCGGAAGGGCTGCAGCAGAGCCTGGAGCAGTGGGGGCCAGGAGGTTAGAAAGAACTCCCACCATGTTTTAAGCTTCACACCACCTGGGAAGCTTTAGACGTCAAAGAGAATTTTGCCATTTTCCTTTCTTTCTGTTGTTCTCCTATAAAACAAGGGTAAGTGACAAGCGTTTCAGAGGAGGTAATTTTCTCTCAAGTACTCTCTTTATTTACCTGAATATTAAGTTCAGAGATACTCTCGTCTCTCAAAGGGAACCCGTGGGTGGAACGTTTCTTTAAAATGTCAAATCCAAAATGAATCTGAAGGGCACAGCCTTGAGAAAGCTCTGCGGTGGTGGCAGCCTGTCCACAGTGGCTGAGTGCACAGGGGCACCCAGAGCCCTTTATTGTCATTGTTTACGTAACATTTTCAAGTTTGCGGAGATGAGAGGTTGTCAGTTTTGAGGTTTGGGGTTTTTTTTTTCTTTTTTTGAGGCTCTTTTCTTCTTTTCCCTAGTATCACATTTATTCCTCCTCCAATTGCTGCTGATTGTTCTGCCAAGTTCTCACCAGGTGCCCACATAACACATCCCATCTGGGAGGCTGGTCTCAACATGGAGTGGAAGCTTTCTACTGAGCCGACCCTGCATCTTTACCCCTTTCTCTCAGCTTCTGGAAGAGTCCTGAGAAAGTAACCAACCCTATGACTTCTAAAGAGGTGGGAATGAGAGCCCAGGAGCTCCAGGTATGGTCTTCTCTCACAGATTAACACAGGCTCTAAGAAAGAGGAGACGCCACTGCTTCTGAAATCAGAAACATTCCAAATCCTGTAATCCTGGTTCAGCAGCAGCCATCTTTGTTCTTAAGAAAGCCTTAGACTCAAAAGATAGAAACAAGAATCTGTGACACCAGATAGCTCTTTGTGAGGTCTTTGATATTAATGTTGTAGTTGATAAGTGCTCGGGAATTGAATACAATTCACAAGGGCTCTATGAACAACACATTTGAACCTTGTCCTACCTGCACCATCCTCATAATCTCTGTCATAATCGAGCCCATTGTTACAGTCACTAGGACACTTCATCTTAATGAAAATCTTTCCTTCTTTTTCTGACACTCCATCTTTACCAGAATGGTATCTTTTTCCAAGGACTGGCCCCACCTGACAGCATCCCCAGAGTATGTGAGATGAAATTTCACCAACTCTGCCTCTAAAGAGCATCCTATTTGCATTTTCTCCAAGACAGACTTGTTTGTCCATTTGGCAGTCCATTCAGCACTCATTTCCAACTGCACAATTCAAAGGCATTGATTTGTCTTCTGTCATCCTTATTCATCATCCAACTTTCAGATCCATATGAAGCAATTGAAAATACCATGACTTGGATCAGGCACATCTTAAAAGCAAAATTTTCTTTGAGGGCAAAATTGAGGACTTCTGTTAACTTTTGCAATCTGAAGTTAGTAGAGCATACAATAATTAATAACAGGTGACTAGAATGCAAAAGTTGGAAACACAGACTGTTGTTGTTGTTGTTATTAAGTGCCGTCGAGTCGCAGGTGACTCATAGCAACCCTACGAACCTAAGTCCTGGATACCTCCTGTATAACTTTCATCCTTTCTTCAGGTTTCATAGGGTTTCCAGAGGCAAGCTATTGTGGAAGTGATAGTCACTCCTGCTTCCAAGCCTGTTTTAATTGGGGAGCTTCACCAAACACTGTCCACCATGGGTAACCATTCTTGCATTTGGGTAGGCAATACAAATCCTTTCTACTGTCAACTAATTCTTTTTGGTACAGTGACTGTGTGTATTCCTTCCATCATCTTTTGATATTTCCTACATCATTTAGTATTTTGCCCATAGAATCTTTCAGTATTGTAACCCAGGGACTGATTTCTATATCTTATAATTATATATTATTATAGTTTTATATAATATATTAGACTATGTGGTAAAGAGAATTAAAGTTGCAGATTTAAATGGAGAATTTTTTTCTGGATTATAGTCTTAGTCAAAGAAATGAGGTAGGATATAAAATGATTACATTTTGTGAATCAATAACTTATTCACTGCACATTCCTCTTTAAAAAAAAATTCTAATGGCAACTCTACACATGGACCTCACCTGATGGACTACATAAGAACCAGACTGACCACATCTATAGAAAGATTTGATGGAGATGTTCAATATCAGCAGTCAAAACAATGTCAGGGGCGTACAGTGGAACAAATCATCAATAACTCATGTACAAGTAAAAATTAAAATTAAGGAATATGAAAAAAAGTCCACAAGAACTTAAGTATGACCTTCAGTCTATCCCACCTGAATTTTAAAACTATGTCAAGAACAGGTTTGGTGTATTGAACACTAATGATTAAAGGCCAGATTTGTGAGTGTTTTGAAATGTGAGATGACAACAAAGATATTATCCATGAAGAAAGCAAAAGGTCATTACAAAAACAAAAGAGAAAGGTGGAAAAAAGAAAACAAACCCCTTAGACCTTCGACACTTAAAAGTTCAAGAAATTTGTTTCCTTTGTGATTTAAGCTAGTCTTTGATTGGGTCTGTCACGTATAATTCAAAGAATCTCACTGGTTATATATTTTCCTAATCCTACTAATTAATAAATTATCTTCAGTAGAATACTGTCCAAAGTCCTAGAATCATTTTTTTTAAAAGTGAACTAACTCATAGGTTAGGAAGTTTTTTGACCCAGTCTGTAGAAAGTTGTGATGTTAACCCAAAGGCTACATCACTCTCATAGTTCGAATCCACAGGTCCAAGGGAGAAAGCTGGGCAATTTCCTGTGTGATTGGAAATGGATTTGAATTGGTTCCAACTCACCACCAATGAGAAACACATAGGATCAGCTGTCCACAGCTGTGCTCACACATTGCAAACATTAAAGCAGTGATAAACGTCTTCAGTTTACAAGTTTACGGCACATTCTTACATCCATATTATTTTTGGAGTTTGCCCCAATTCCCACTGCCATAGCTGTAAAACTGTTTATCCTTCACTACTATGGATTGAATTGTGTCCTCAAAACCATATTCTGAAGCCCTAACTCCTGCACCTGTAAATATGACATTGTTTGGAAAGCATGACTTTGGAGATGTTATTAGCTAGGTTAACATGAGTTCATACTTGAGTGTTGTTATTGTTGTGGGCCATCTAGTTGAAACCAACTCATAGCTAACCCTCCAGCTAGTTTTCAGAGGCAGTTTAATCACATGGGAGGAGATTACCTATCTTTCTTCCACAGAGCAGCTGCTGGTTTCAGAGCAGCTGGTGGATTTGAACCACATGCCTTTGAGATTACAGCACAGTGTCTTACCACTATGCCACCAGAGCTCCCTCTTGAGCTCTGAGTCCTAATCCTGTATGAACAGCATTCTTATAAAATTTAAGTACACCATGGTTGTTGTTTAAACTTCCTCCTGTCCCGATGCCACATTCGTCTTCATAGAGTACAGGTTCTTGAATGATTTGCTCAGCATACAAATTTAATAGGTACAGAGAATGGCTATAGCCCTGATGCACACTTTTGCCAATTTTAAAACGTGCAGTATTCCCTTGCTCTGTTCCCACAACAGCTTCTTGGTTGAGGCTTAGGTGTCACATGAACATAATAAAATGTTCTAGGATTCTCATTCTTCTTAATGTTAACCATGGTTTATTATGAGTCACACAATCAAATGCCTTTGCATAGTTAATAAAACACAAATAGACATTCTCTGATATTCTCTGCTTTTAGCCACAATCCTTCTGACATCAGCAATGATATCCCCGGTGCCACAGACTCTTCTAACTCCAGCTTCAACTTCTAGCAGTTTTATCTCAAGGTATTATTCTGGTTTTGGATAATCTTTAGCAATATTTTGCTTGCATGTGATATTAATGATGTTGTTTGATAATTCCCGCATTCTGTTGGGTTGTCCTTATAAGAATGAGAACAAATATGAATCTCTTCTAGTCAGTTGGCCAAGCAGCTGTCCTGTAAATTTCCTGGCATAAACTAGTGAGCATGCCCAGCTTTTTATCCTTTTGTTTTGGCTTCTACATGCTCCAGTGTAATTTTCAAAGTCTCTTCTGACATTCCTTTTGGTCTTTCCTTCCCCTCTGTCTTTGTAAAAACCCTTTGCTCTCTTCATGGATGATATCTTTGATTTCATTCCATAACTCATCTGTTCTTTGATCATGGATTGCATCTCAATATCAAGAAGACATAATCATCACCCTCAACCAATAAGCAATATCATAATAGAAGGAGAAAACACTGACATTGTCAATGATTTCATTTTAATCATACTCACAATCAAAACCTTTGATATCAGCAATCAAGAGACCAGGAGACTGAATTTAGTGGATTTGCTTTGCTGGCAGGAGTGAGGGCCGAACTGAGTGTGCAGGTCATGGTAAGTGTTCCTTTATTGTTTCACCAGCCTCTTGTAAGAACTGACTGCAATTTCTAGTCCAAATACTGGACTAGAGCATCTCAAAGTAAAATGCTCAGCATCCTTCACGGTCTCTCCCTAAAGCATCTCCCGAAGTTGAAGGAGAAGGAGTAGAAAGTGGTGGGATAAGAAAAGGACTTGCCTGTGAAAGTAGTGGAGGCCGTTGGGGACAGAGAGGAAGACAGGGAGAATGCGTGTGAAGTGGAGACAATCCTGGAAATGAAGAATGAGGGGAGTGATGTACACAGTGAGAAGGAGAGATGGAATTTGAGTGAGAGCTATTATTAAATAGTTTGGGAGCCATAGGAACTATGAGCCTTAGGGGGAGCAGAATACTTCAGTGGGCAACAGTGAGTCATGGTGGGACCCATCCACCAGGAGCAAGCAAGACAATGGGAATTTGAGTGAGGTACTTTTGAGGAAAAACTGCTGTCTGGCTTGACCATGTGGGACCCCTTAACTCAGGCTACAGGGAGGTCCTGGGCACCTTGACAGAGGTGAGAAAACACTTCCAGAAGGGAACAACAGGCTTCCTCCTTGGTCATTCAGGTATTTTGGGGTTGGGGGAGGAGGTGGGAAACTGCTGTCAAAAAGGAAGCACAGATATATAGGTGCTTCTCAAAACATTGTTGTGGACCAACACAGACATTTGAGAGCCACGGGAGCAGTGCGTGTTGGTGGGGTGCAGCGTGCCTCGGTGGGGAGCGGTGTGCCTTTGCAGGGAGTAGTGAGTCGTGGTGGAGAGCAGTGACCCACAGCAGGACACACCTGGCAAGAGCAAGCAGGACAGAAGGAATTTGAGTGAGGTACTTGCGGGGGGGCGGGGGAGTCACAGCTGATTGCTGGACCAATTGTGGGAGCCCATCACCTTAAAAAGGAGGGAGTAAGACAGCTGGAGCTCGACTGGAGTGGGAGACCCAGTTCTCCAGGGGAAAACCAAGACTTCCTGGTTTTCCATTCAGGTGCCCCCTGAACCCCCCCAACCCCTGCATGCATCTGTGCAAGTCTTCCCCCCTTGCCCCTACATGCATCTGCACATGCACCCACCCAACCTTCTTCTGGAGCAGTGATGTCAGATCAAGAACTAACTGGCTATCATCTCAGGCATGAAAAACTCTACTAGACCAATGTCACAAAAGAAGCAGGCACACTCCACACAAGCCCAAAGCAAGATATCACCTTCCCAAAGTTACACAGTAGCAATGAATTTATTGAAGCCAAAAGGTCTGATGGAACTTTCTGATATAGAATTTAAAAGAACAATGATTGACTATTCTCAATGGGTGAAAAACAAACTTGAAAAGTTATAGGACACTGCAAGCAAAAATCAGGAGGAGCGTAAAAAAAATGCAGATAAAACAAACGAGGCATTAGAGGCACCATAAAAACAAGGAACCACTATCCAAAATATGAGGCCCAAGGTTTCTGATGCTGTCAACATGATGGAGGGGCATACGAACAGAGCTGAAGAGACAGAACACAGAACCAGTGAAATAGAAGATAGAATTGTCACCACTGATCAGCTAGAGCACAAAGCAGAATCAAAAAAGAAAGAAAAAGGAAAAAACACCAAGAATAATGTGGGACACCATCAAGAGAAGTAACATGCACATCACCGGAATCCCAAAACAGGAAGAAGGAAGTAAAGACACTGAAAATGTGGAAGAATTACTAGAAGAAAACTTCCCAGGCATAATAAAGAATGAGAGAACATATATTCAAGGAGCTGAGTGAGCACCGTATAGAATAGATCCCAAAAGAAAAACACCGAAGCATATCATAGCCAAATTTGGTGAACCAAAGACAAAGAGAGAATTTTGAAAGCAGCAAGGGAGAAACAAAGAGTAATCTATAAGAAAGAGCAGATAAAATTAAATGCAGATTTCTCAGCAGAAACCATGTGAGCAAGAAGATAGTGGAATGACATATATCAAATACTCAAAGAACACAACTGTCAACCAAGAACACTATGTTGTTTGTTGTTGTTATGTGCCATCAAGTAATTTGCAACTCATAATGACCCTATGTACAAAAGCCCTAAGTGCGGTTCTATCATGTGCCAACCTCGCTGTC
>NW_006399801.1:4370412-4371389 GCF_000299155.1 Elephantulus edwardii | reverse complement strand
AATGCTATAAAATTAGAAATTAATAACAAGAAGATAAAGGAGAGAAAAGCGTACATTTGGAAATTGAGCAACACCTTGCTTGATCATGAATGGGAACTAGAAGAAATAAAAAAAATTCTTGAAACAAATGACAATGAAAACACCACTTACCAAAACCTTTGGGAAATAGCCAAAGCAGTGATTGGAAGTCATTTTATAGCAATAAGCAAACACATTAAAAGGCAGGGAAAAATGATTTTGACTCTCTAACCTAACATCTCCAACAAATTGAAAAAGGACAGCAGGAAAACCCAAAACCCTCTAAAACCCCCCTGAAATTATAAAAATTAGAGCAGAAATAAGTGACATAGACAAAAGAAAAACAATTGAAACCATCAACAAAACTAGGAATTGGTTCTTTGAAAAGGTCAATATAATCAACAAACCACTAGCAAAACTAAAAAAGGAAAAGAAGAAAAGGACACAAATAATCCCAATAAAAGATGAAATGGGCAATGTCTCAACAGAACCAAGAAAAACAAAAAAGGCTAACATTGGAATATTATGGAAAAACTATATTCAAACAAATACAAAAACCTAGAGGAAATGGACAAATACTTAGAAATTCACAACCTACCTAAACTGACACCAACCAAAATTGAACACCTGAACAGACCCATTACAAACGAAGAAACTGAAAAGGTAATAAAACAAATTCCAGCCAAAAAAAGTCCTGGATCAGATGGTTTTCCAAGTGAATTTCATCAAACATTCAGAGAAGAACTGCCACCAATTCTACATAAACTATTTCAGAAAATAGAAAAAGATGGAATTCTCCCAGACTCATTCTATGAAGCAAACATATCCTTGATATAAAAGCCAGGTAAATACACCACCAGAGTAGAAAACAATAGACCAATAACTCTCATTAACATTGATGTAAAAATCCTGAATAAAATCTTGGCCAATAGAATCCAATGATACATAAAAAAAAAAAA
>NW_006399801.1:4354689-4368334 GCF_000299155.1 Elephantulus edwardii | reverse complement strand
AAAATGGGTGACCTTGGAGGACATTATGCTGAGTGAAATATCTCAGTCACAAAAGCACAAATACTGCATAGTGCCGCTGCTGTAAAATGGGACTGACATCAGGGTTGAGGGGAGACTGAAAAAGAGGAGATAAATAGTGTATACTGCATTGGAACTGATGAGGGAGAGAACTGTTTAAAAGGGATATATGATTAGGTATTACTGTCATGACAGGAGTCCAGAATGAAGGCAGTATAGTGGAGTGTACTTGGGGGGAGGGATTGTATAACAATGAAAGAATTTTTCTTTTACTTTTCAAAGTGAGCAGTGAATTGGAGGTGAAGGGTGGGCAGGGAGAAAGGGGCAACAATGAATGAATGGAAATCCAAAGTCTCTGTAAACTTTCATTAAAACTAATAAAAAATGTTAAACAAAAAAATATGAAAAGATAGAGACCAGGAGACCTATTGACTTGGAAAGTCCACAGTCAGGGACCTCTCCAAAGCACTGAGGAGCAATAACGTTAGTTTGAACATTAATGTGTACCTGATTTAGGCAATGGTTTTTTCCAATCACTTTCTATGCATCTGAGAGCTGAATTCTGAATAGGGATGGTGGAAGAATGGATGCCTTTTAGTTGTGATGTTGTAGAAGAACACTGAATATCTCATAGACCTCCAAAATAATAAACAAGTATGTTTTGGGAAAAGTGTACGCAGAATGCCACTTGGTGCTAAGGATGGTGAAGCCTTGTCTCATATACTATGGACATGTTGCTAAGAGAGGGTATTCCTTGGAAATGGATATCATGATAGGAATGTTGGAAGGCCAGCAAAATAAAGGAAGACCTTCAAAGAGATGAATTAACATGGTGACTGCAACAAAGAGCTCAGGTGTGTCAGAAATTAGGAGAATGGCACAGGATGGCAGGGTTCAGATCTACTGTTCATAGGGTCACTATGAGTCATACTTGACTCAAAGGCAACCTAACAATAACTTATAAAATAGGAGGACAGACACCAACAGCAAGATGACCATGTGAAGATTAATCTACCAGGAGTGTTGGAGAGAAGTATGGAGCAGATTCTCTTAGATTTTCAGAAAGAAATCAGCATGGCCAACACCATGATCTCCAACTCATACCCTTCAGAATTATGAGACAAAAAATGTCTATTCTCATAAACCAATTTTCTGGTATTATGTTACTGAAACTCTAAGAATCTAAGACACAAACCTTTCCAGGGAACAAATCAAGGACAGTAAGTTGACAGTTCAGCCTTTGACTATGGCCTAGTTAGGTTCTTTCTAGCAGCAAGCCCAAAGTCATATGGTCAGTAAGTCCAGAGTCATCAGCTCAATTCCTGGGTGGTCAGGGAGCACTTCCCTCATTGGTAACTTCTGGAAATGTGCTCACCACTGCCCTTGGGAAGCAAAAGCTCTAAAAGAGGCAGGACCAAGGTCTTCCAGTGCCCAAAGGTGATTGGTATAAGGGCCAATGCTTTCTGGAATTTTCAATGTGTACCTCATTTACTATGAGGAGAAATGTGGGGTCAAGATGGGTGGACGATTTATCAACAATCTGCATTATGCGGATGACACAACCCTGCTTGAAGATTGGTGGACGATTTATCAACAATCTGCATTATGCGGATGACACAACCCTGCTTGCTGAAACTGAAGAGGACCTGAAGCGCCTGCTGCAGAGTGTCAAGGACTGCAGCCTACAATATGGATTGAGGCCCAATGTCAAGAAGACAAAGATTCTCACCACTGGACCAATTGGCAGCATCAGGATGGATGGTGAAGAGATTGAGATTGTACACAGCTTTAGTTTGCTTGGCTCCATAGTCAACAGTCTTGGCACCAGCAGCCAGGAAATTAAAAGGCGCATTGCCATGTGAAAGTCTGCTGTTAGGGACCTCTCCAAAGTGCTGAAGAGCAATGGTATCTCTTTGGAGACTAAGGTGCATGTGATACAGGCCATGGTCTTCGCAATCACCTGTTATGCATCAGAGAGTTGGACAATGACCAAGGAGAATAGAAGGAGAATTGATGCCTTTGAGCTGTGGTGCTGGGGAAGAGTATTGAGAATACCATGGACTGCTAGGAAAACAAACAGATTTGTCCTGGAAAGGGTTAAATTGGGTGGCTCCTTGGAGGCAAGGATTCTGAGGCTCCGTCTAACATACTTTGGACATGTTGTGAGGAGAGACTGGTCCTTGGAGAAGGACATCATGCTTGGGAGGGTGGAGGGATAGCGCAGGAGAGGAAGGCCCTCTATGAGGTGGATTGATTCAGTGATTGGGATAATTGGGATGGGAGTGTCGGAGACAGTGCGATTGGCACAGGACAGAGCGGAGTTTAGGACTGTTGTACATAGGGTCGCTATGAGTCGCAGGCGACACGACGGCACATAACAACAATAACAACCTCATTTACTCCCAAATCTTAGAAAATCAAGATGTGACATTACATCTTTTTTTTGAGATTTTACAAAGACTCAGATTGTGAAGGGAAATGAATAAATACACACACACCTCACCATTGAGCTGGACAATGAATAAGGATGACAGAAGAATTAATCCTTTTCATTTGTGATGTAGAAGATTACTGAATATACCACAGACTCCCAAATGAACAAACAGATATGTCTAGGAGAAAGTACAACCAGAGTGTTTCTCTTTTTAAAATTTTCTACTAGTTTATTTACAAAAGGTGTTGAAACTTTGTCTTACATACTTTGGAAATGCTAGGAGAGGCTATTTCTTGGAAAGAGACATCATACTTGGAAAGTAGGAGGGTCAGTAAAGGAGAAGAAGACCCTCAACAAGATGGATTGGTACAGCATCTGTGGGAATGGGCTCAAATGTGTTGTGGAGAATAAGGATGGCACAGGATAGGACAGGGTTCAGATTTGTTCATAGAGCCACTTTGAGTCATACTCAACTGAATTTCACTTAACAACAACACCACTTACCCAAGGAATCCCCTTCACTCCTTTGTTCTCTGTACAGCCCAGAGTTTGTTATAACTTGGTAAAAAGTCTGGAGAGTGAAAACATGTCTGACCTCCACTTCATAGGGATCAGCTTTGAGCTGACATTGATTCTTTCCCATTTTCTTGAAGTTAGAGGACTTTAGTTACTATTAGAAATTTTCAAACCCCCATCTTCAGACCCCACCAAGTAATAATTCAAAGGGCTCCAAGTAACGTAATAGATTATGGATTCTTAGGCATTGTAACCTTGCCATTTCATCCTACATAAGCATTTGATCATTGCCCTTTACAAATAGCCGTCAATGTGATTTTTGTGATTACTTTCAAAAAGGACCAATTTAAAGCTAGTTTTGTAATGGAATGTTCTGTACTGTTCCTCCTGCTGATGAAACTTCAATCTGAATCACAAGGTGGTGTATGAATGAAACCTGACAGATTAGAGTCATTATAAAATTGCAGCTAATGGGCAATTTTATCCAGTATGCTTCCTGAGTATCTAAGTCACCAGACAGATTCTTTAAAATGAAATGAAACCTCTACCAAAGCAAGAGCTATCAGAGTCTCTGAATGAGATATTAAAAATAAGACATCTCTTGCCCCATCTGTTAAGATTTGTAAAATTGACTGGGAAAGAAAAGATGCGTATTTTTGCTCCTGGACAAAATTAATGCTCAGTTAAATAACAACTAACTCTCTGGGTTAGTTGTCTCTTTACCTTTGATCTGAAAAGGGTAAAGGAATGGCGTTTGTGCAATTTGAGGCTCACAAGAGTTTTCAAAGTCAGAATCCCATTGAGCTCTCAACACTAAATCAAGAAATTGGAAGCCCAAACCCATCCAAAAGCACCACAGAAGAAAGGTCTGGCGATCTCTGAAAGACAACATCAATGAAACCTCGTGGAGCAGATCTACTTTGTACTCATGGAGTCACTATGAGTCAGAATCAATTTGGAAGCCAGTGATTTGGCTTGATTGAAGTGTTCTCATAACTAAGAAAAGGAGAGGATGACACAGGATAAGACAAGGCTCAGATCTGTCATTCATAGTGTCACTATGTGTACTACTCCACTTGAAGTCACCTAACAACAATAATAAGAAGACTGGGGAAATAATTTAATCCAAAGTTTCTGACACCGAACAGTTTTTAGGAGCTCCAGGGTGTCCCCTTCAAAGAAAAGCCTCCACCTAGTTTCTCAGGCTCCATAACATATTAATGAAGACACTTAATTTTGAATACTCATGCCATCAACTGGAGTCAAATCCCAACTAAGACTCTTGCCTTATTACCAAAATCCAGTCCTATAAATTTGTGAGCAAATTTTTATGTCTTAAGTTATATAGGATCTTCTTTAAATAGATCACACTCATTACTAGAGCAACACATGCATTTTCTCTTTTACACCAGAGACTCACACAAGCAAAAAAACTCTTCTTAAAGGAAAGATCTTTCATAACTTTCACTCCAGAGCTATGAAGAAACTCTATTTTTGTATATCAGTGAACTCCAAACTATGAAGGGAGGAGGCACAGCTGCTTGGCACAGACATCTCCCTGGGAATGGTATTGTGTTAAGTCAGTAATCATTTGGACCCATTGAGGAAGGGGTAGGGCCCAGTGGGAGCTGGAACAGCTGTGGTAGATGTGAGACCAATCACCCTGGCAATCTTTGTCCTCATCATTGCTTATTTCAGACCATTTTCTTCCAAAATTATGTTCCTGGAGGTTGTCCTTCAGTATAGGGTCACAGGAAGGTGTCTATGATCACCTTATAGATAAGCATCCAGTGCTTGTAACCACATAACACTTCAAAATATAGACACTACGAATACTTGAAGCTGGAACCTAATCAGCCTGCACCCGTTATCAAATAAAAACTCATGCATGTCTCATAGTCACTCCCTATAGTTGTAAGAAGTGATTAGGAAAATAGCATTCTAATAAAAATAAAGGTCTACTTGTCAGTTATTTTTGAAGTAATCTGCATTGACTCAGTTTCATCATCAGATCAACTTTTGGCATGATTTCACATTGAACCTAAGTAGTACTCACTAATGGCCATCAAGTTAGAAGTAACTCATAGCTGACCTTCCAGTAGGTTTTGTGAGACTATAAATGGCATGGGAGGAGGTTGCCCATCTTTCTCCCGAGGTGCAGCTTCTGGAATCGAGTCACTTGCCTTTGGGTTAGCAGTGCAACTCCCTACCCAAAGCAATTTTGCAATTAGGCAATTGCAAAATGCTCAATTAAAAAAAAAGTTTGGCTACAATGTATGAATGGAAATCTGAACTCTCTGTAAACTTTCATTAAAATGTCAATAACAAAGAAAAAGAAAAAAAATATGTTTGGTTTGCTCTGCAAAGAAAGACATGCCTTGTTGCAAGATTGTTATTGCTGTGTACCATTGAGTTGGAGCCAACCAATTAGCTGTCCCTCCAGTGACTTTTCAGAGACAGTAAATTACACAGGAGGAGACTGCCCATTTTTATCCCATGAAGCAGCTGGTGGATTTGAACCACATTCCTTTGAGTTGGCAGTGCCTCTCCTTACCGCTAAGCCATCAGTGCTCTCTAAGCAGGATGGAAAGGTAATTAGGGGATGCAAATTTGCCACTCCTTCAATCATAATTTTATTCTTGGATATGCTTCTTGTTGGAAATGTGTGCAAAGAGGTTGTAGATTTTCTCCAACTAACTTTATTTTTCAGCAAGCAGGGTTGTGTCATCCGCATAACGCAGGTTGTTGATAAATCGTCCACCAATCTTGACCCCACATTTCTCCTCATAGAGCCCAGCCTCCCGGATAATCTGTTCTGCATATAGGTTGAAAAGGTATGGAGATAGGATGCATCCCTGGCGTGCGCCCTTCCCAATTTTGAACCATGCAGTGTTCCCTTGCTCTGTTCTGACGACTGCCTCCTGGTCCAAGTATAAGTTTCGCATTAGAATGAACAAGTGTTCTGGGATTCCCATTCTTCTCAGAGCCAGCCATAGTTTGTTATGATCTACACACTCAAATGCCTTTTCATAGTCAATGAAACACAGATAGACATTCCTCTGGTATTCCCTGCTTTCAGCCAAGATCCATCTAACATCAGCTACAGTATCTCTAGTACCACGACCCCTTCTAAACCCAGCCTGGACTTCTGGTAGTTCTCTGTTGATGTGCTGTTCCAGTCGTTTTTGGATAATCTTCAGTAAAATCTTGCTTGCATGTGAAATCAGTGAGATTGTTCTGTAGTTTCCACATTCTGTTGGGTCACCTTTCTTTGGGATAGGAACACATATCGATCTCTTCCAGTCAGTTGGCCAAGTGGTCGTTCTCCAGATTTCTTGGCACAATTTGGTGAGCACGTCCATGGCAGCATCTATTAACTGAAATATGTCAATTGGTATACCATCTATGCCTGGAGCCTTATTTTTTGCCATTTCCTTCAAAGCAGCCTGAACTTCTTTCATCACCATAGGCTCTTTCTCATATGTTGTTTCATGAAATTCTTCTGTGTCTTCCAATTCCTTTCGATACAGTGACTCAGTATATTCTTTCCATCTTCTTTTAATATTTCCTGGATCATTTAACATTCTGCCGAAAGCATCTTTGATTATAGCAATTCGAGGTTTGAATTTGTTCTTCAGTTCCTTGAGCTTAAGATATCAACAATCTGCGTTATGTGGATGACACAGCCCTGCTTGCTGAAACTGAAGAGGACCTGAAGCACCTGCTGCAGAGTGTCAAGGACTGCAGCCTACAATATGGATTGAGGCTCAATGTCAAGAAGACAAAGATTCTCACCACTGGACCAATTGGCAGCATCAGGATGGATGGTGAAGAGATTGAGATTGTACACAGCTTTAGTTTGCTTGGCTCCATAGTCAACAGTCTTGGCACCAGCAGCCAGGAAATTAAAAGGCGCATTGCCATGGAAAAGTCTGCTGTTAGGGACCTCTCCAAAGTGCTGAAGAGCAATGGTATCTCTTTGGAGACTAAGGTGCATGTGATACAGGCCATGGTCTTCGCAATCACTTGTTATGCATCAGAGAGTTGGACAATGACCAAGGAGGATAGAAGGAGAATTGATGCCTTTGAGCTGTGGTGCTGGAGAAGAGTATTGAGAATACCATGGACTGCTAGGAAAACAAACAGATTTGTCCTGGAAAGGGTTAAACCGGGTGGCTCCTTGGAGGCAAGTATTCTGAGGCTCCGTCTAACATACTTTGGACATGTTGTGAGGAGAGACTGGTCCTTGGAGAAGGACATCATGCTTGGGAGGGTGGAGGGACGGCGCAGGAGAGGAAGGCCCTCTATGAGGTGGATTGATTCAGTGACTGGGATAATTGGGATGGGAGTGTCGGAGACAGTGCGATTGGCACAGGACAGAGCGGAGTTTAGGGCTGTTGTACATAGGATCGCTATGAGTCGCAAGCGACTCGACGGCACATAACAACAACAACAACAACTTTATTTTTATGTTTCCCCATCATGAATGTAGAGGCAGCTGTTATGTTCCATTGAGTCTACTGTGACTCATCGTGACCCCATGAACAATGGATCTGAACCTTGTCCTATCTGTTCTATCCTCACCATCTCAAAAAACATGAGCGCACCAGACAGTCACTGTGTTAATCTATCTTGTTGAGGGTCTTCCTCTACTCGGTGTGTATAGCAAACCCACCTGCAAAAGACATTTATGTATCTGCCACTCAGCACATGTTAGCATTAATCAAGCACCTAGTCTCACTAATGAAGAGGAGGTACAGTACATTTAGAAAATGGTTCCAGTCCTTAAAAAGCTTATGATCTAATGGAACGTAAAACCTTGGGATGGGGGAGAAAAAGATAACCGACTGCTGCAAAGACTGTCTGAGAATGGTTCTCAGTCCTAGTAGTAAAAATTAGAAATTCTTGTATTGTTTATTCTTGTGCAACCAGTTACATCATTTCTGAAAACAGAACTTGTCTTTGAGCTGTAGTGTTGAGGAGTACTGAATTGCCCATAGCTTGCTGAAAGAACACTATGTCTTGGAGAAAGTACAGCCAGAATTCTCTTAGGAGGCAAAGTTTGTTTCATACATTTTGGGCGTGTTGCTAGAAGAGCTTATTCCTTGGAAAGGAGCATCAAGCTCGGAAAGGTGGTGGAATGGTGAAGGAGAGGAAGATCTTCAACCAGGTGGACTGACACATTGACTGCAGCAAGGGGCTCAAGTGTGTCAGAGATTATGAGGATGGCACAGGATAGGACAAGGTTCAGATCTGTTGTTCATAGGGTTGTTATGGGTCATACTCCATTCAAAGGCACCTTAAAACAATAACAACAAGATTGAATAAATCAGTAAATCAGTATCATTAATAAGAAATTTGACTGTGTGGATCATAACATGTTGTGGCTGACATTGAGAAGAATGAGAATGCCAGAGCACTTGATTATGTTCATGCAGACCTGGAGGCTATCATGCAAACAGAAAAGGGGAGAACTGCATGATTTGAAAATGGGAAGGGAGAACACCAGATTTCTATCTCTCTCCATACTTATTCAATCTATATGCTGAGCAAGTCATCTGAGAGGCTGGACATGAAGAGTCTGTGAAGAGGAGTGTGGCATCAGGACTGGAGGGAGACTCATCAATAACCAGCATTATGCAGGTGAAACAACTTTGCTTGCTGAAAGTGAGGAGAACTTGAAGCACTAGTTGTAGAAGATCAAGGGATGCTGCCTTTGGTATGGATTGTATCTCAGTGTCAGGAAAGCAAAGTTTCTTACCACTGGACTGATAGACAGCATCCTGATGGAAAAAGAGACTGAAACTGTCAAAAACTTCATCTTGCTTGGATCCACTATTAACACCTTTAGTACCAGCAGTCAGGAAATAAGGAGACACACTGTACAATATAGGACAATTCGTGGTTAGGGACCTCTCTAAATTATTGAGGAGTATCGATGTTAGTTTGATGACTAAGGTGTGTCTAATTCAGGCCATAGTCTTTCTGACTACTTGCTATGCATCTTAGAGCTGGGAAATGAGTGAGGATGACAGAAAAAGAATTGACGCCATTGAGCTGTGGTGTTGAAGAAGAGCACTGAACATTGTGATGGCCAAGAGAATGAAATGATATGTCTTGAAGAAGGTGCAGCTGGAGTGCTCTTTGGAGGCAAGACTGATGAAGCCTTGCCTCACATACTTTGGGCATATTGCTAGGAGGAGCTATTCATTGGAGAGGAACATGAGCCTGGGAAGAGTGGAGGGTCAGTGAAGGAGAGGAAGACCTTTGACTAGGTACATTGACACAGTGACTGCTGCAATGGGCTTTTGTGTGTCAGGAATTGTGAAGAAGGAACAAAACAGAATAGGTAGATCTAGATAGAATAGCACAGATAAATAGGTTCAGATCTGTTGTTCATAGTTCATTATGAGTCACACTTGATTCAACAGCACTTAATGACAACAATAAGAAATAATAACTTGCTTTGGTGGCAGCAGTGATTTAGTGATTAAAGGCTCACATGTTGCCATGACGCAGAACAAGTTTTAGCAGAGCTTATAGGCTAGGATGGAATAGGAAATACAATGAATAATTTATGGATCACAACTGGTAGATCATCAACGATCTTGTAGATGGTGCACTACTGGACAATGGTTTGTTCATTTTGCCAAGCATGATGAATTGGAGCCAACTTGATAGAGGTTAACAACATCAACAACCACCTTTCTTTTTAAACTAAAAGCAGCTGCAATTTTGCATTCATAAATAGTCTACACATAATGTGATAGAAAAGGGGGGTGTGTTTGTATCTGGCATCTGTTCCAACTACTTAGCCCCTTTTTTGTAGAGTCAAAGTAGGCATAGACAATGCATAAATGAATAGGCATGGCTGTGTTCCAATACAATTTTATTTTCAAAAATAGGCTGGGTGTGGATGCCATAGATTTGGCTTCCAAGGCCTGAATCATCTACTGTTCAAACAATTCCTGGTATGTTCCTAAAATTGGTAAGCATACAATAGTCTGCTTCCTTTACAGATACTCTAATCACAAAGTGGTATACCAAAATAGAGGAAATTCTGCTTGCCTCTGACAAGTTGACTTCAGATTGCCCATCACCCTTGCTTTCAACTTTATCTAATTCCAAACACGCAGTTCCTTAGAGCTGTTCTCAGGCCCTAAATGTGGGAATTATCAACTCTTGTATTGTCTATTCTTGTGCAATTAGCGACATCATTTCCGAAAAGAGGACTTCCAGGATTGAATAAATCTATTTGTGCCATTTTCCGACTCTCAATTTTGCTTCTTTCTGCATGCTCTCTCATTTCAGGCCAAGCTTGGTTTATGGGAAATTTGGGTAAACAAGTTTTTATGAGTAATTAGTATCCAATTAGGCCAAGGTTTTGTGCCTGTGTGAGTCAAGGCCTTTTTTTCCAAACTCTGGAAAGAATTAAATGGGTTAGGTCCCTGTTTACAAAGTCCGACACTGAGAGCCATGGGAAGTTTATAAGTTGTTAGTAATAGCTAGACATCTAGATAAAGATAGTCAACATTTTTTGTTGGTCATTGATGGTAATGCAAGGGGTAAGACTGGATTACTGAAGTATCAGAAGTCTAGAAACTGTCTCTTCACATTCTTCTTGTACGAGCTTTCACAACTCCTCAATCTCACAAAGAAACTTCTGGGTGAAAATGTCACAGCATTCTTATATCATCAGTCCTATTTTAAATGGCTAGCTTGAAATGAGAATCTCTTTTACTGATGAACATTTGGAAGTGATTTGTTTTTCCCAACTTTACATTATGAAAGTTATAAAATATACAGAAAAGGTAAACAGACACTATGAATATTTAGAGAGCCACCACTTACAGTAAACAAAGTTACCAGGCTGTTGGAAAGTCAGTTACACTTCATCTCTGGCTATTTCTACAAGTATTCCCTAAGGACAGTCATCTATTTGACCAAAGTAACATCATCACAAATCTATTGCATTAATTAGTTGAAGTTATTGGAATAAGGTTGCTCACAAATTTCCTTATTATCCTCTTAAAGCCTATAGGGTCTGTAATGATGACCCTTTTAAATTTCTGGCATATTAATTTGTATCTTTTCTCTTTTTTTCCTAGGTAAACTGAATTAGAAGTTTACCAATTTTACGGATTTTCTTTTCAAAAACATCAGGAGTGAATTTTCTGTTCTTTTTTTAGATTTCTATTTAACTTATTTCCCATGGATAGGCAGAAGTCTGGATATTCTGTTATGTTGGATAGAAATTTTTGTCAGTAACATCAAACTAGCCAAGTTATTGAAGTCATATATCCTTCCTGATTTTATGTATACTATAAATTCTTGAGAAAACAGTGCTAAAATTTCTACTTATAATTACTGATTTGTCTAATCTTTCAAATCTGACATTTTTTACTGGTTTATTGTGATGTATATATTCAGGATTCTTATGTATCTTACAGCTTGTGCTTATAAAAATTCTATTACTTCCATTAATAAAGTATTCTTTTACCTGAATAAAGAATATGGATGGGAAGAATATGATCCTTATGTTTGACACTTTAAAAATCACTCTTTTTAAGAATACATTTGAATGGTTTTTAGCATGTTCAAAGTTGTATCACACAACTATATAGTTTAGAACATTTTCATAATCCCACAATGAAATACTGCATTACTAACAATCATTCTCTGGTCTCTCTTTCTTCTAGACCCTGACAATCTTCTGTTTCTACAGATTCACCTATTTGAGGCAGCTAATAGCAACAGAACCACATAATAAAGGGTCTTTTGTGACTGGTGCTTTTTTACCTAATACAATGTTTTCAAAGTTTATCCATGTTCAGCATGTGTCTGTACATCATTTTCTTTATTGCCAAGTAATATTTTATCAGATATATATGCTACATTTTGCTAAAGTGTTATTTGATGAATGTTTGATTCATATTAGAATATGAAAGACAAATAATGCTGCCTTGAACATTAGTGTGTGCTTTCCTTAATGGGACATGTGTTTTCAATATTCTTGGAATGATATTTCTGGGCCACATGACATTGTTATATTGGACTTTCTGAGGAACTGTCAGCCTGTTTTCCAAAGCAGCTACAGTAGTTTGCATTCCCACCAATACTGAATACAGTTTCCAACTTCTCTGTATCTTTGCCAATACTTTAGTCATCATTACGCTATGAGTAGTACATCACTCTGGTTTTAAACTGCATTTTCCTAGTGATAAATGACATTGAGTATATTTTCATCTAGTGGTTGGCCTACTTTATATCTTATTTACAGAAATGCCAATTTAAACGCTTTATCTATTTTAAAATTTGGTTATTCATCTTTTTTATTGAAGGTGGTTTTGTTTTTTAAAATTTTTTTATTACTATTAATTTTAATGAAAAGTTACAGAAACTTTGGATTTCCATTCATTCATTGTTGCACTTTTCTCCTGGCCCTCCTCTCTCCCCCCACCCACTCTTCTCTTTGAAAAGTAAAAGAAAAATTCTTTCATTGCTTTACAATCCCTCACCCCAGGTTCACTCCACTATTCAGCCTTCATTCTGGAATCCTGTCACAACAATAATACTTAATCACATATATAAAATTTTAAAAATAACAAATGGTCAACAGTCAATTGTCTTTCTACACACCAATAGAAAACAAACAGAAAATATACTCTTATAAGAAGGAAAGATTCAGTTTTAATAGGAAAAAAAACCCCAAAAAACCTTCACTGAAAGCACAAAAAAGGAAGAAACCAAGAAATCAAAGTGCTGAATAGAAAATTTCAAAAGGCAGGTCGGGACGACAAAGCAAGATACTATAATGAAATGTGCAGAGAGCTGGAGCCAGAAAATCAAAAGGGCTGGACTCACTCAGCGTTTCTTAAGCTGAAGGAGTTGAAAAACAAATTCAAGTCATGAGTGGCAATACTTAAAGATAGTTTGGGTAGAATGTATAAAAAGCAGATGGAAGGAGTACACAGAGTCACTGTATCAGAAGGAATTGGCTGACACAGAGGAATTTAATGAAAAAACATATGAGCAAGAAGCTATGGTGATGAAGGAGGAAGTTCAAGTTGCTATGAAGGAATTGGTAAAAAACAAGGCTCCAGGAGTTGACTGCATACCAATTGATTTATTTCAACAAACAGACACTGCCCTGGATGTGCTAAGTTGTGCCAGGCAATCTGGAAGACAGCCAGCTGGCCCACTGATGGGAAGAGATCGATATTTGTTCCCATTCCAAAGAAAGGTGACCCAACAGAGTGTGGAAATTATCAAACAATATCATGGATATCACATGCAAGCAAGATTCTTCCAAAAATCATCCAAAAACGTTTGGAACAATATGTCAACAGAGAACTGCCAGACGTGGAGGCTGGATTTAGAAGAGGTCGCAGTACTAGGGATACTATAGCTATTTTAAGATGGATCTTGACAGAAAGCAGAGAATACCCAAAGAATGTCTATCTGTACTTCATTGACTATGCAAAGGCATAGTCATTGATTGTGTGGATCACAACAAGCTATGGCTGACTCTGAGAAGAATGGGAATCCCAGAACATTTGATTGTGCTAATGCGAAAGCTATACTTGGACCAAGAGGCAGTGGTCAGAACAGAGCAGGGAGACACTGGATGGTTCAAAATCAAGAAAGGGGTCCATCCGGGATGTATTTTGTCTCCAT
>NW_006399801.1:4326103-4353929 GCF_000299155.1 Elephantulus edwardii | reverse complement strand
GGAGTGGTGGGAATGAATGTGTTTGAGACAGCGAGGTTGGCACAGGATAGAACAGCGTTTAGGGCTCTTGTACATAGGGTCGCTATGAGTTGCAAATGCCTCGATGGCACATAACAACAACAACAACAATGGAAGGTTACACAGTCATTAAGAAAATCTGTAATGAGGTGTGAAAAATCATCTTGGAAAACACAAAAAAATGCAATCAAAATATTTCAGAGAAGATTCCCTATGATTCTTTTAAATACAATATAAATTAGTCATACTCCCAGAGACGTAGAGAAAAAGAAAATAAATAAATGTAAAAAATTTTAATGGCTATTTTGTTGATGAATTTTCAGATAATTTTTTTTGTTGCTGTTGTTTTTTTCCCAGATAATTTTTATTTCCTCGGTGTAATAGTGCTATAGCTATAAACAATTGGCACTGTTGAGATCAGAAAAAAAATATTAACTTGAATATAAAAGCAACCATTTGAAAATTAATTCAGTGATTACTTTCACACTTCAAGATCCACGTTTATGATTCTCTGAAGCTAGCCTGAGGATGAGAGCTTTTCTAGAACTTGAAGGAACATCCAAGAACAAAGGAGTCTGGAATAAAGTTCAAATGGAACAGTGTGGAAATATTTCTCTGGCTTTCCTGAGCTGCCAGGCTGCCTCGAAACTAATTTAAGAATATGAAGATGACATCATTGCAGGTGTTCTTTCCTTAAGCATTTTATTGGGCTTTAGTTGAAGTGTTCTTTCAAAGTGGAACATAAATTTATTTACAACACTTCTTGCTGATGAAACTAGAATAAAAACAAGGTTAGAAAGCCTCAGGTATTCTCTTTCCTTCATTCTTTTGTTTACTGTCTTTCATCTTCAAATAAAAGTTATTTTTATTTCTTGTCCCTGACCCTTAAGTTCTGGTTCTTGGTTAAGAAATGATTTGCAAACTTTAGATAAGGAGAAAACCAATGTGATTCTACAGAACGTTCTAATTTTTTATTATACATATTTTAACTTCAGAAAAGATCACCTATTGTGAAAAGTTCAGATAGTTTTAACTCTTATTAAAATTAAACATATACTTATTTTTAGTGTCCACATTAAAGCAATGTATGTCAGAGTGGTTTAATATATTTGGAAAGAAATCTATGAATGCTTGTTAAAAGGTTAACAAATGGGAACAGAGTAATGGAAAGTCTAAAAACTGCAAAGTAGAAGGTACTATCAATAAAAACAAAACACTGAAACTGAACCAACTCAACTTAATTAACATTAAAGTTCTTGTATGAAGAAAAGTTTATTACTTTATGTTGATAATCAAATAAATATTTTTCAAATAGCCACACAGTATACAAAGATTTATGGTGGCCTTTATTGAAATAATTGATAGAATAGTTCAAGGAATCGAGAAGATAATAAGTGGAACAAGATAAGGGAAAAAAAGAGCCAGAACTGCTACAAATAACATTTAAAATCCCAAATAACCTTACTTATAAAAAGAACAAAAGACTTGAACAAATATTTCTCAGAAGAAGACACACAGATGGCCAGAATGCATGAAAAGTTGTTCAACATTATTAGTCATTGAGAACTGGAACTTAAAACCCCATCAATATATCATTTTACACCTACAAGAATACTAAAATTAAAACGACTGACAGCACCAACTGTTGCTGAGGGTGTAGAGCAACTAGAACTCTCATACACCGCTAGAAGACAGTCAAGTGGTATGGCTACACTAGTGATCTTCATAGCTGTTCCTTTAAAATGCAACATGCATATAACCTATGACCTAGAAAATAAATGTATAGAGAAAGACTTATATAAGACGATTTACAGCCATTTTAACCATATTAGTAACAAAAAATTGTCTATAAACTGGAGTATAGGTAACAAACTGTATCCTGGATTATTACTTGTACACTGGAATAGTTCTCACAAGTTAGTACTACAGTAGGTGCAACAACATGATGTATCCATTTCAATTTGTTTACTAAACCAAGAAATTTAGAAGACTACTTGGCAAATTGACTGGAAGAAAGCCACATTTGTTCCCATTCCAAAATAAAGTATGCATCAGAGAGCTGGACAATGACTAAGGATGATAGAAGAAGGATTGATGCCTTTGAGTTGTGGAGCTTGAGAAGAGAGTTGAACATACCATGAACTGACAGGAGAACAAACAGGTTAATTCTGGAGAGGGTGAAACCAAGTCTCTCCCTGCAGGAAAGGATTTTGAAGCTCCAACTCACATACTTTGGGCACGTGCTCAGGAGGGAGCAGTTCTTGGAAGGGTTATCGTCTTTGGAAGCACATAAGAGGAAGACCCAGGATGAGATTAATTGACTCAGTGACTGGAGAAATGAGATTAGGTCTGTTGGAGATGAAGAGATTGGCTCAGGATAGGGCAGGGTTCAGAGCTTATGTACAGAGGGTTGCTATGAGTGGCAGACAACTTGATTACACATAATAAAAACAACAACAGAGTACTTAAACAATATCATCAATATCACATACAAGAAAAATCTTGCTAAAGATTAGTTTAAAAATGGCTGGAATAGTACATCAAAAGTGAACGCCAGAAATTCAAGCTAGATTGAGAAGAAGTTGTGGAATGTGCTATACCAGAGGTGATGTCAGAAATACTTTGGCGGTGATTTATTGATTATGAAAAGGCATTGACTGTATAGATCACAAAAAATAATGGCCAACATTGAGAAGACTGAGAATTCTTTGTGTTCATGCAAAACCCTACATGGACGAAGAAACAGTCATCTAACAGAACAAAAAAACACTGCATTGTCTAAAATCAGGAAAGATGTGCATTGGGATTGTATCCTTTCTCCAACCCTATTTAATCTGTAGGCTGTGCAAATTATTTGAGAAGCTGCACGATATTATGTGTCATTGGGTTTGGAGAAAGATTTATCAACAACCTGCAGTATGCAGATGACAACCTTGCTTACAGAAAGTGAAGAAGACTTGAAGCACTTACTGAAAAAGAAAAAAAAAACCCACCAAATTACAAACCCACAGCCATCAGCATGGTTTACATCTAAACATCAAGAAAACAGAAGTCCTCACCCTGGACCTATAGACAATATCATGAAGGTGGGGGTGTGTGGGGGGGATTAAAGTAATGAACTATTTCATTTTACTTGAGTTCACAATCAACACTGATGGTAGCAGCAGAAAGATTCGGTGTGAAAAAACAGTTTATACAAATTTTGTAAGTAAGCCAGTATAAAATATAAATTTTATAAAAAACCAAAAATAAACCAAAATACATGCTGCACAAGGAACATCTATTGTCAAGGACCTCTTGAGAATACTAAAGAAAACCATTTACAAAAGCCAACTTGCAAGTGAGGTACTTAGGAATAAACCTAACTAGAGACACAAAAGACCTTTGTAAAGAAAACAACAAAACACTACTGAAAGAAATAGTAAAAGACATAACTCAATGTGAAAATATTTCTTGTTCACGGAGAGGAAGACTCAATGTAGTGAAAATGGCAATCTTGCCAAAAACAATCCACCTGTTTAACGCATTCTCAATACAGATACCAAATTCCTTTTTCAAAGAGATAGAAAAGGCAATAGGCAAGTTTATTTGGAAAGGAAAGAGACTCGAATAAGCAAAGCACTTCTTAAAGACAAAAATGAAGTGGGAAGCATGGTACTCTCTGATCTCAAAACCTACTACATAGCTGTCGATAACTAAAACAGCATGGAACTGGTACATTGACACAAATACATAGACCAATGGAACAGAATTGAGAACCCAGAAACTAACCCATTCATCTGTAGCTAACTGGCATTTGACTAAAAAATAAACGTTATCAAATGGAAAAATGGCAACTGCTTCAAAAACGGTGCTGGTGAGAGTGGACTTCTACCTGCAGAAAGCCGAAACAGAATCCATATCTCACACCATACACAAAAATCAACTCAAGGTAGATCAGAGATGTAGGCATAAAGCCCAAAGCCATAAAGATCATAAGACACAAAATGAGACAAAACTTCAAAGACTTAGCCTACAGTATGAAGAGGATAGCAAGTACAGCCAGAAATGCACAACCAAGAAAGGATATCATCAATGATTAAGTCCCTGTGTGCATCAAAACATTTTCCCAATAAGGTGAAGAGAAAACCAATTAACTAGGAAAAAGACATTTGGCAATGACATTTCAGATAAGGGTCTCAAAACAAAAATTTACAGAATATTACAGGGCCTCCACAAGAAAAAGACTAATAACCCAATTGCAAAAGCTACAGAAAGATCTTTTCTTAGAGGAAGACAATTGGATGACCAACAAACTTGTGACAAAATGCTTAAAATCAATGACAATAAGAGAGATGCAGATCAAAACCACAATGAGATATCATCTCACCCCAGTAGAAGTGGCAACGTTTAATAGGATAGTGAGCAATAAATGTTGGAGAAGATATGGAGAGACTGGAATTCTGCAGTATTATTAGGCATTATATGAAAGACACAGTTTAGAATAAGAGGTGCATTGCAAAAAGGACTAGGGGAGAGGGAGGTAATTGTACAACAACGAATAATTATTGGGGGAAAACAACAACAACAAACATGAACTGGGGAAGGGAAGAAATATGTGCAACAATGAATGAATGAAAATCTAAGCTTTTGGTGAACTTTCTTTAAAATTACAATTAAAATATTTTTATTTTTAAAAAAGTTGCCCTTTTTTAGCCATTACTTTAGCCTCTTTTGGTCTCCAGATACCTTAACTGCAGACGCATTGTTGTTAAGTGTCATCGAGTTGTAGACTACTCATAGCGACCCTATGAATGAAAGACCTGAACACTTGTATAACTTTGGTCATTTCTCCATGTTCATAGAGTTACTGGAGGCAAGCCGTTTTGGAAGTGGATGCCACTCCTGCTTCCAAGCGTGTTTTAATCAGGAAGCTCCACCAAACACTGTCCACCATAGGTAACCATTATCGCATTTGACACATCAGTGTCACAGTTTTTAGCATCACAGAAACCAAGAGTTACCTCTGTACAGCAATACACAGACCAGTGCTATAATACTTAGAAGAATGTTTGATAAAAATCAATTTAAACCAGGCCTGTGGGCCGCAGATTAAAATCACTGCCTTGGGCTTGGTAGCATAATTTTCTGTCCACTAGGCCAACAGAGTTCTCTTTATGTATGATCTTGCAAATTATCAACAGCTGTGGGATTAGAGGTGGGGGGAGAGAGAGAGAGAGAGACATTTCCCACACTGCAGCAAGAAATTAGGGAGACTGGAGCAAGGCCCTGTTGAGAGCAAGACTCTGGTGATGGTGGAGGAAAGACTGGCATTGTTGAGGAGAAAACTGTGACAAGGTGTAACCAGAGGAGCCCTGAAGTAAAGGCCATAGTTAAAGGTTTTGCCGTTCTTTCTGGTCAATTAAGGAGAAGATTGATAACTGCTCTGAAGCAGATCTTACATGGATTTGTGCTACTGAACTGAAGTGACACTTTTACTAATTGAGGAATTGTGTCATGGGACTACTGGGCTGAAGCCTGGATTTGCATTGCGTGATATTCTTTGCCTCTTCTACTTTCCAACTTATTTCCCTAATAAACCTCATTCTTTTTAAAAAAAAAATTCTTTTTTTTCCTCGGGACGGGGTGGAGGGGAAGAAAGCATTTCTTTAGATGCTTTGAAGAGTCAAATTCTATAGCCAGCTTTCCAAGTTTTCCCATTATTTGACACAACTTTCCCCCATAACACTCAAGTGCAATGCATTTCAGAAATATTAAGATGGCAGGTGTTAGGTTTTGATGGCCTTCACCAAAGCAAGTCACCCAGATAAAATAAAAAAAAATTAAACAGAACCCAAAAAATGTATAATGGAAACTTGCATTAAAATCATTACTACTAATAAATTCAAGTGGGATAGACTTAAGGTCAAATTTTGGTTCCTATAGATTTGATTTTATTTTCTTCAACTTCAGCTTGAACTTACATGTAAGTAGTTGGTGGTCTGTTCCACAATCAGCCCCTAGCCTGGTTTACACAGCGGATATGGAGCTTCTCCAGTGATTCTTTCCACAAATGTAATCTATTTGATTCCCATGAATACTACCAAGTAAAATCCATGTATATAGCCTGTCTTTATGTTTCTTATAAAAGGTATTTGAAGTGAATAAATCATTTAATGTGCAGAATTCTATCATTCCATCTCCAGTCTCATTTCTGTCACCAAGTCCATGTTTTCCAGCTACTGATCCTTCTTCCCTGTTCCTAACTTTTGCGTTCCAGTTGCTCATTAATATCAATGCATCGTGATTGCATGTTTGATCTATTTCTGACTACAAAAGTTGATAGAAATCTTCTATTTCCTCCTTTTTGGCTCTAATTGTCAGTGCATATATTTGAATGATAGTGGTATTCATTGGACTTTCTTGTATGCATATGGATATTATCCCGTCATTCACCATATTATATTTCATGATAGATCTGGAAATGACTTTTTTAAATTATGAGATCAACCCAATTTTTTTCTCACCTATTTATCCCTGGCATAGTAGATCATATGATCATCTGATTAAAAATATCCCATGCCAAGCCATCTCCCTTCATCAATACCTAGTATGTCAATATTTATGTGTTCCAGTTCTTTCTTAACAATGTCAAATTTTCCTACATCCATGCTTTACACATTCTATATTCCAATCACTAG
Organism: Elephantulus edwardii; assembly: GCF_000299155.1. NCBI lineage: Eukaryota > Metazoa > Chordata > Mammalia > Macroscelidea > Macroscelididae > Elephantulus > Elephantulus edwardii. The sequence goes on along the minus strand of NW_006399801.1, from coordinate 4,347,231 downwards.
TGTCTGCTTACAGCTGTTCCTCCTTTGTGTTTCCATATCTGAGATCTCAGCCTCAATTGCCATGTCTGCTAGTCTAAGTGTGCTCTATTGTACATAGGGGTTCTGAAGGCCTGTTATTTTGGAAGTGGATGGCCAATCCTTCTTCCTAATCTGTCTTAGTTTCTTTTGTTGGTGGTGTTTTTTTTTTTATAATAGTACCTGACAGACAAGCATTTTACAGAAAAGAGCAGATGAAAGACATTTACCCAATTAGAAAAATGACCGGTAGATTCAATGTTGCTACCCATCCTTGCCATGTGTATTTTGACCTACCCCTTTTCCTACTCCACCAGCATCCCTTTCTACTTCCATCTACACTATTCAACACCTCTCTCCCCTTAACGAGCCTTTGATGTGATGTCTTTAGTCTCAAGCCATGAGGATTTCTGTGATTCCAAACACCTTATGCTGCAGCCAGTCTCTTATGATGTGGCTAGTATCTCTTCAATTTAAGAGTCTCTAAGTACAGCTATCAGGTACAAATATCAAGGATGGCTTCCTGTCTCAGACAGTTCTGGAAAAAACTCCTTTGTTTTGAACTTCTACTCCAGGATTGAATTCTTATGAGTTAATACTCTTCTCTTCCTTTTGCAGAAAGGTGCTGATACAAGAGGATAGTTTCCCAGGAGAGAATGATGTGTCCTCTAGGACTGGTGCATAATTTTTGTTTTCTTTTTTTTTTTTTAAATTTTTGTTTTCTTGGCCCAAGGGCCACAGGCAGAGAGTACCAGAGGAATGTCTATCTGTGTTTCATTGACAATGCAAAGGCTTTTGACCATGTGAATCACAACAAGTTATGGCTGACTCTGAGAAGAATGGGGATCCTAGAACATTTGATTGTGATTATGCAAAACCTGTACTTGAACCAAGAGGTAGTCATCAGACGGAGCAAGGAAACACTGCATGGTCAAAATTGGAAAGGGAGTCTGCCAGGGATGTATTCTGTCTCCATACTTTTTCAATCTGTATGCAGAACAGATTATCCGGATGCTGGGCTGTACCAGGAGGAATGTGGCATCAGGATTGGTGGAAGATTCATCAACAACCTGTTTTATGCAGATGACACAACCCTGCTTGCTGAAGCTGAGGAAGACCTGAAGCGCTTGCTGCAGAAGGTCAAGGACTGCAGCCTTCAATATGGATTGAAGCTCAAAATCAAGAAAACAAAGATTTCTCACCACTATGCCAGTTGGCAGCATCATTATGGATGGTGAAGAGATTGAGATAGTTAATAGTTTTAGTTTGCTTGGCTCCACAGTCAACACTTTTGGTAACAGCAGCCAGAAAATCAAGAGACAAATCGCATTGGGAAAGTCAGCTACCATGGACTGTCCTGGAGTGGGTGAAACCAGGCTGCTCCTTGGAGGCAAAGATTCTGAAGCTTCGTCTGACATACTGTGAGTATGTTGCAAGGAGGGACAAGTCCTTGGAGAAGAACATCATATTTGGAAGAGTGGAATGCAGGAGAGGAAGGCCCTCGATGAGATGGATCAATTCAGTGATTGGGGTAATGAAAGTAGATGTGTCAGAGACAAGTGAAGTTGGCACAAGATAGAGCAAGGTTTAGGGCTCTAGCACATAGGGTCGCTATGAGTTGCAAGTGACTCAATGGCACATAACAACAACCAATAAATTCCCTCAGAATGGTCTAACATGCAGGATTCATCAGTAAACCTCATTCTTGATACTACAACTATGAGTAAAGTCTGTGAGTCAACAATGAATAAACATACCTCTTGCTGTTAGTTTGGCTCTAGAGGCACCATGGGGCTGGGCTATGGGCTCTTTATCTGGTTACTGATCTGGGGCTGTGAGGGATTGTGCTAGTCTCACTCCGTCTGTCACTTATAGCCCTGTGCCCTATGTCCTAAAACTCTCATACACTGTTGGTGGGATCGCAAAATTGTAAAATCACACTGAAAGGCAGTCTGATGTGCCTGCAAAAGAAACTGAACATAGAAATTCCATGTGACCCAGCTATACCCCTGCTAGGAAAACAGAACTGAGCTACAAAAGGAGATTTGTACACCGATGTTCATACTAGCATTATTCACTATAGCAAGAACATGGAAAGAGCCCAAATGTCCATCACAAATGACTAGATTGAGAAACTGTGGTACATCCACGTGATGTAATACCATGCAGCACTCAGGAGCAACAATTTTGAAAAACACTATATAACTGAGGAGAGGCTAGAGAGCATGATGCTGAGTGAACTGAGTCACCTAAGGACAAATACTAAATAACACCATTTTTGTAAAAACAGAAGGATAACCAGTAAGATGTATATGGATATCCAAAGAGGGAAGAAGGAGAGGTGTAGGGGAGTCAAGGGTGGGGAGGGAGTAGAATTCATGAAGTCGGAGAGTTTGGTGGGTGGAGGGAGGGGACGGGAGAAAAAAGCATTAAAAAAGTGTTAAAGAACAAAAATGTCAGTTTAAAGACTAAGCCTTTCCTGATCTAAATCATGGTATTTCCAGTTGATTCACACGCATCTGACAGTTGAACAATGAATAAGGAAGTCCAAAGGAGAAGAAATGCCTTTGAGTTGTGGTATTGGAGAAGAATAGTGAATATTCCATGGACTGTAAACACAGGAAGTATCAAATAAGATGGAAAGAATGCACAGTCACTGTACCAAAAAGAATTGGTTGATACTGAAACATTTCAGGAAGCAGCAAAAAATCAAGGACCAATAGTAATGAAAGAAGATATTGAAGCTGCACTGAAGGCATTAGGGGGGAAAAAGTCACAAGAATTGATAGAATACCAGTTAATGTGTTTCAGGAAATGGCTGCAACCCTGGAAGAACTCAGTTATTTTTGGGTGCTGTCAATTTGACATGACCCATAGCGACTTATGAATAACAGATTTGAACCGTGTTCTATCCTGTGCCATCCTTATACTTCCTGACATATTAGACCCCATTGCTGCAGTCACTGTGTCAGTCCATCCAGCCAAAGGTTTTCCTCTCCTTCATTGACCCTCTACCTTTCCAAGCATCATGTCCCTCTCCTCTCCAAGGAATAGCCCTCCTAGCAACATACCTGAGTGTGTGAGGTGACACCTCATCATCTTTGCCTCCAAAGAACACTCTGACCTCTATGAGACATATTTGTTTGTTTTTTTGGCTGTCCATGGGATATTCAGTACTCTAACACCACAGCTCGAAGGCATCAATTCTTCTTCTGTCATCTTCAGTCATTTTCCAGCTCTCAGATGCATAGCAAATCATCAGAAAGATCATGGCCGAATCAGGGAATCAGGAGTACCTTAGTCCTCGAACTGACATTATTACTCCTCAATAATTTGGAGAGGTCCCTAGCTGCATACTTTCACAATGCAGTATGTCTGCTGATTTCATGACTGCTAGTACCAAGGGTGTTAACTGTGAATTGAAGAAGGATGAAGTTGTTGACAGTATCAATCTTTTAGATAAAAAAAAATAAAGCCTTCAATATGAATTGCATCTCAATATCAAGAAAACAGAGATTCATACCACTGGACCATTAGGCAACATCATGACAGGTGGAGAAAGTACTCCCTAGTCTCTGTCAATAAATGTGCCTAGAGCAGTATGTCAACTAGCAGCTGCTAGAAATTCAGCAGGATTCATAAGAGGTCGTGGCACAAAGGATGTCACTGCTGATGTTAGTGGACCTTAGCGAAAAGCAGAGAGTACTAGAAACACATTTACTTGTGTTTTACTGACTGTACAAAGGCATTTGACTGTGTATATCATAACAAATTATGACTTAACATTGAGAAGAATGAGAATTCCAGAACACTTAATTGTGATCCTGTGAAAGCTAGATGTAGACTAAGAAGCGCTTGTTCAAACAGAACAAAGGAACCCTGCATTGTCTAAAATCAGGCAAGATGTGCATCAGGGCTGTATTATTTCTTGATATGTATTTAATCTGTATGTTGTACAAATCATTTGAAAAGTTATACTATATTAGGACGAATGCCAAATCAGATTGGTAGAAAGACTCATTAACAACCTGTAGTATGCAGATGACAACCTTGCTTGCAGTAAATAAAGAAGACTTGAAGCACTGACTGAAGAAGAACAAAGAATATAACCTTCAATACAGTTTGATCTCAACATCAAGAAACCTAAAATCATCCTCATTAGACCAATAGGCAGTATCATGATAGATGGAAGAGGGTGAAGTTGTCAACGACTTCATTCTATTTGACTTTACTATCAACACACATGGTAAAAACTGTCTAAAGAGATATTGTTTGGTGTAAATTTGCCATCAAAGACCTCTTTAAAGTACTATAAATTAAGAATAGCAATTTAAACTAGCCTGTGGTTGATCAAAGCCATGGTATTTTCGGTTGCTTGTTATGCATCTGAAAGTTGGACAATGAATAAGGAAAGCCAGAGAAGCAGCAATGCTTTTGAATTTTGGTGCTGCTGGAAAGTATTGACTAGTCCATGGATTACCAAAAGAACAAACAAATCTGTCTCAGGGGAAGTACAACCTGGGTATTCCTTAAAGGCAAGGATGGTGAAACTCCAACTCACATACTTTGGATATATTAGCAGAAAGAGAAGTCCTTAAAAAAATACCACGCTGTATTTTTTTATTAATATTTTTTCCTGTTTCAGTGAAAGAGAGGACAGTCCTCAGTGATATGGATTGGCAATTACCGTAACAATGAGCTTGAGCATAGCAGAGTTTATGAGGCTGGCTCAGGATAGGGCAAGGTTCAGACCAGTTGAGCATACAGTTGCTGTGCATTGTAGTAAAAATTGACAGCATCTAACAACAACAACAACAACAAAGTTTGTGAACTTTCATCTAACATATAATGGTTATGTTGTCAGGAGAGACCAATCTTTAAAAAAGACATCAAATCTCATGCTGGGAAAGCTAACAGATCAGCAAAAAAGAAGAAAACTCTCAATGAGATGGATTGACACAGGGACTCTAACAAGGGACTTGAGCATTGAGGAGGTCATAAAATGGTGCAAGATAAGGCAAGGTTTTGATTTGTTGTTCATGCGGCCATCATGAGTAGTAGTCAACTCAATGACATCTCACAAAAGCATCATGATAGAAGTAGTACAACACACAAAAGATACATGCTTGAAGAATCCATTCATTGAAAGCTCTAGAAGAAGCAATGGTAGACTACAACAACGGAGAAACAGGCTGAACTTGGATGTGTTTCTTCAGTGCTGTCTCCCTAACATGCACAGATGTATGGAGGAACAGGAAAAGGTTGTTGGCTTGAGGAGCAGGGAGTCATGAGGACCCTTGGCTTGTTGACTTGGCCCATGTGGGGACTAGGGTTGAAGGAAGCAGGTCTGGAATGCAGAGAGTTGTGTTACTCCTAAGTTAATTGCTGATGCCAGTTTGAAACTAGCCACAAGTAGCTGAAGATGAGTTGACCAGGATTCAACCAGGTGAAGAGAGAAGATGATCTATGCTGTGAGCTATCGTTGATTACTGCACTCTGAAGACTTGCTTTTGACTGGACTTTGCTTGTGGATGCAGATGCTCAAAATATCCAAGTTGGACAGCGGATTCTTCAGCAAAAGATATATGGTTGTTAGCCTTGGGGTACGAATTTGATATGAAGGGAAAATCTAGAATTTGGCTACCTGAAATGGGAATATTAAGGCACAAGGCATGAAATAGCTGGCTTGTACACTTTCATGAATGTAATTATTAGTAAGATGATTCTAAGGGAGGAAAACTCATAATATACATGAGCAAAATATAAATGAAAGGTTATATAAAATATGATGTACATGCATGAAACAAAACATTTATGAATGACAAAACTATTTATAATAAAAGAAGCAATAGGCATCATATTTGGTCAAAAAATGAAGGACACTCTTACTGAGAATGATTGCCAGAATGGCCAACAAAATCCACTCAGACATACCAAGGATCTTGAAGAAGGCAGAGGACCAGCCAATATTTTGTTCTGTTCTATTCAGAGTCTCCATGAACCAACTCAATGTCAAGTAGACCAGTAACCTATGGTGATACATTAGAAGTCAGAAAGTAGTTGTCTCCAGACTTGTGAAGGTGGAACCATGGTGAACTGACTGGAAAGGGTTGTTGTTGTGTTGTTATGTGCCATTGAGTCGCTTGCAACTCATAGCGACCCTATGTACAAGAGCTCTATATGCTCTTCTGTCCTGTGCCAACCCAGCCATCTCAAACACACTTATTCCCACTTCTCTAGTCACAGAATCGATCCATCTCATCAAAGGTCTTCCTCTTCTTTGCCGCCCCTCCACTCTGCCAAACATGATCTCCCTCTCCAAGGACCAGTCCCTCCTTGCAACATGCCCAAAATATGTCAGACGAAGCTTCAGAATCCTTGACTCCAGAAAACATTCTGGCTTCACCCTATCCAGGACAAACCTGTTTGTTCTCCTAGCAGTCCATGGTATATTCAACATTCTTCTCCAGCACCACAGCTCAAAGGCATCAATTCTCTTTCTATCAACCCTAGTCACTATCCAACTCTCTAATGCATAGCACATAATTGCAAAGACTATAGCCCGGATCAGGTGCACCTTAGTCTCTAGTCTGACATTGTTGCTCTTCAGTACTCTTGAAAGGTCCCTCACAGCCGACTTTCCCAATGCAATTCGTCTCTTGATTTCCTGGCTGCTGTTACCAAGAGTGTTGACCGTGGAGCCAAGTAATGAGAATGTTCTAGATAATGACTAAAGTGAGGGTTACAACTCTCCCAAGTAAACACTCAAAAGCTGTACACTTTGTGCATATAAGAAATACTTTAATTAAGAAGAAAGTAATATGCTCGGGCATAGCAAAAATAGAAATAGACATCAACATTTGTGAATTAACATTATGAAGGTTATAAAAACCCCTCAAATTGATAAACACGTATTAGAGATATAGAGCAATTGGAATACTGCCTATAAAATGTCCATATTCTGTCATGAGAAGAGATCGAAGCAAACACTAGATGATGAAGAAGAAAGAAGACCCAGTGAGGATCAGCTGCTGGTGGGAGCAGGCTGTGACCCAAGTGTGCAGTGCTGGAGAGGAAAACTTGCACTTCAGAAAAAGTGTAATTCTCCTTACACCATGAACCTCTAGAGTGGTATGCAATAGCTTAAACGAGGAAATTTTAGTTCTTAAAAAAATGGAATTATAATACAAGACAGGCTATTGTTGTTGTTATGTGCCGTCAAGTATGTACAAGAACCCGAAATCCTGCTATATCTTGTGCCAATCACACTGCCTCCGACACACCATCCCAATTACAACAGTCACTGAATCAATCCACCTCACAGAGGGTCTTCCCCTCTTGCTCTGTCCCTCTACCCTCCCGAGCATGGTGTCACTCTACAAGGACTGGTCCCTCTTTATAACATGTCCAAAGTATGTCAGATGAAGCTATTAGAAATACTAATAAAAAAGCCGTAGAGAACATTTCAAATGAGGTTTAAAATTACAGTGAAATCTGGCTGTGTGTGGAGTAAAAGCACCTAAACTAAGAGATCATTTGTCATAGAGTTATCATTTCTCACATAGTCTGGGCCCATTCGAAAGTGTTGAAAGTTCAATTCAATTTGTGATCTGAATCAATCATACAGGAAGCTCTTACTAGGATACTTAGTCATACATTACAGCACATAACTCAGGAAGCTTTTTTAAAAGTGTGCTTAGTTATTTAATGCATTTCTGGTCAAGATATCTTGTATATAAGTCATAGATTTAAAAACATCATTAGAGGAATTTTCTTGTATTGTTGTATTGACATGTGCTATCAAGGTATTGTTGTTGAAATGTGCTATCGAGCCAATTGTAACTCATAGAAACCCTATGAACAACAGGTCTGAAACCTGCCTATCATGTACCATCCTAACCATCTTCAGCACAGTTGAGCCCATTGGGGAATAATTTCTACTAGTAAATGTAGAAGCCTTTGCAGCATAGGTCTTCAACACTTTCCTGATCCTAAAGCATGTGAAATGAAAGACAAGCCATTGCCCATCAGACCTGATTCTATAGGGCCAACCAGCTGTAGTCAGCCCTATAAGTTTTTTTTGACCCTGTTGTTGTTGTTGTTAAGTGCCTTTGAGTTGAGCATGACTCATAGCAACCCTATGAACAAAAGATCTGAACCCTGTTCTATAACTATTATTGTTTCTCTAATGTTCATAGACTTTCCAAAGGAATGTTGTTTAAGAAGTGGATGCAATCCTGCTTCCAAGCCAGTCTCAATCTGGGAGCTCTACCAAACTCTGTCCACCATGGGTCACCATTATAGCATTTGACACACCAGTGGTACAGGGTTCAATATCCAGCAACCCAAGTTATCTCAGTACAGCAAACTGACAGACCAGTGCTGTACCACTTAGAACAATGTTCTTCCCAAACACAATACCAGGCCCAAGAGACACAGGCCCCCAGGTCCGAGGGCCCAAAGGACTTTTAAATACAAAGGCCTAGTCACAGCCAATTCTCTGATGAGCCATTCTTCTCAGATTCACTGGTGTGGGGCAATCTCCCTATATTGCCCCAAATATCAGGATCTGAGGTAGCAGTCTCCACACAGAACACATTGTTCCTTCTCCTTTTTCCAATAGCCATTCATTTTGGGAAGATTTTGACATTTTAACACAGAAGGACAGTAACACAAAACAACTCTTCCAGTTTCTTATATAACCTCCGATCCTAGACAAAGGTATCTGGAATAGCCCAAACTCCCATTTCTAGAAAGTCCAGAGAGATTGTGACAGGCATTACAAACAATACTGGAAGGTTCAGTGGAGGACCTACAGTCCCTTGGTGAAGGTGTGAGGGTGATGCAGTGACGACAACACATCAAGAATGAACAAGATGTTCTGATCTGCCCAAAGCCCTAGAACTCTTGACAGCAAGGAGACACATCTGCCAATATTTTGCGTTGGGCAATCACAAACCCTTGGCTCATCAATACAGAAAGTGCTTGGTGGGCAGGAGCACCTTGGAATAATAGGAAATAATAGGATCCGTTGGTATTTGATTTCTTTTCAACAAACATCTGTAGAGTGCCTGCTGTACACAAAGCTCGGGGTTCTGAACAGGCCACATCAATCTCTCTGCTCTGTCCTTAACTTGCTGTAAGCTGTGAGGCATTTAGTGCTCAGGGGCAGGCTTCCACAAGTCCCATGGAGTTGGTGGAGCCCTGATTCACCACTTCTCCATCCAAGAATAAAAATAGGGTTGCTCCATTGCAAGGCACCCAGGAGATTAAGAGATCTAAACCAGTACAGAGCAGCGATAAGTGGCCTACGTGAGCAAGGAGCCCAGTCAGTTCCAGGATTCCAATGCCTTGGGGAGATCCTTCCTGAAGGGACCTGCCCTGGCTCTCCCCTCCCAGGTCCTGTTATATTTCTGAGTGAGAGGGAGTGGTGGCTCCAGCAGCAGCCCTCAGCCTGGCTCCCTTCTCTCATGGTTCTTTAAATGTGCCTCCCTCCCCCTTTTTGGCTAGTAATTTCTAGGCAAAAGGCATTGTTTGAGGCATTTGAAAGGTTGACTCCACCTTATCACCAAAGCCTTTAATACCCAAATTACCAGATGGAATTTTCTGTTTCCCCTGTCCTTTTATAGAAATCTAATCGGTTATTTCTCAGCTTTCACACAGATTTATTTTCTTGTTGGGGACTCACTGAGCATGACTCTGAAATCTGTGAAATGCTGGCAAGACACAGGAGACCCTCAGATCCAAACAGGGCAGGTGCTCAGGAGCCCACAGCAGGAGTCTGATATTTGCTGAAAGAGAAATCAGCTCTAGACTTAAAGGCGGCTGGTGGCTGCACATGATTTGCATTTGACTATAAATCAAACCCAAGTCTCTGATGGTTCAAATGTGAACTTAGCTTCCAAGGATATTGAATGAATGAATGAGTGAGTAATCAGTAAATGGACACATTGTCCTCAGAGTATAAAGCTCGCAGAGAATTCCTCAGGGGAGCACTGGTTATCATTTCAAGCTGAGTTGAAAGGTGTCTCTGAGGAATATGAAGGCCAGGGACCAGTTACTGATGGACTCTGGTCTACCAGCACAGCACCAGCTTGGCTCTCCAGTGAAATCATTTAATATCCACCCTTGCTTCACCTGCCTTGTCTGGGGAAGAAAGGCATCATTAGTCCAAAAAGGCCATTCAGTGTCTTCCAACATGCAGTCAGGCCTTGGAAGTGCCAGCTGTACTGAAGTCAAGTTGCCGCTAGGGCAGATGGGGTCTTGTATGTGTGGGGTGTCAAGTATATATCCATAACTGGCTCCTCAAGGTCTTGGCAAAGGATAGGAGTGGATGGCCTTCCAGCTTTCTGTCCACAAATCAAGATATGTTGAAATTCTGGGAAGGAATGGCCAGACCAGAGGGGCATTTTGGAGAAATGGCCTTTAGGGAAATGACTGTAAATTAAAAAGTGATCAATTGTTTTTGAAACATTAATGTTGTTGTTGTATACCACTGAGTGGGAAATGACCCATAGCTGACCCTCCAGCAAATTTTCAGAAGCAGTAAACTGAATGGGATCAGATTACCCACGGAGATTTGAAGAATGTCTGCCAGAAGGGAGAACTACTAATATTTCATCAACGATAAGTTAATATCCAGATGAGAAGATATGAGGGGACTCTACTAAACCTAGTTCTCCACCTCATGTGCACAGAGAGACGAGCATAGCACCCATTACACATAACATCCATCCCAACAACCCACTTCCAAGCCTACCTCTCTCTCTCTCCCTCCCCCTGCCTCGCGTGCCTGCATGCACCAGCTCGCTGGCTCTCTCTCTCTCTCATACACACACACACACACACACACACAGGCTCCTTGAAGATGATTTGTAGATGTAAGGCCCTGTGTATGAACCATTCAACAGGTGCTTGTAAGGGAGCTCTGGTGGTCTAGTGGTAAGCAGTTGCACTGTAACCCCAAAGGCACATGGTTTGAATCCACCAGCTTCCCTATGATAGAAGGATGGACAATTTCCTCCCTTGAAATTAACTGCCTCTGAAAACCCACTGTAGAGTAAGCTATGGGTCCATTCCAGCTCCAGGGCATGCAATAAGGTGCCTTCAACTCCAAGTGCTCTCTGTGTTTTTTTATCAGGCAAAACAATCCCGACAGTTCGCAGGGGAGTAACTATCTCCACTTAACCAACAAAGGGACTGAATTTTAATATAATATGGCTGGGAAGTCCGGGGCAGCAGGGGTCAGAAGAACTTCTACCTGGTGAAAACACTTCAAGCATTCAACTGAAAGTTCAGATGTTCAAGTCCTCCCAGAGGCACCTTAGTAGTTCTATTTCTGAAAAAGGCGACCTGAGTACAGTTTTGCTTTGGTTTCTGAAGCCTTTCCCCTAGGCCCACAACCAAGGAGGAAGTCTGGAACCCATGTGTTGAGCAGCCTGCACTGTGCTATGCCACCGTCCACGAACTAACAGATCCATAGACTACAGTTGCTATTTCACTGCGAGATAAATTAGGGCGCAAAGTATATTACGCAAGTCACTCTGAAAGGTGAAACGAACCAGAGACCAGCCCCCACATCTTCACAAGAAGAACTTTCCTTCAAATCAGAAAGGCCCTTTCAGGGTACAACTCTCAGCGTGCTCCCAGAGAGCTGGCGCAGCCACCTGGTTTACCCCGGGCTCCTCCTCCCCGTCAGGTGATTTACCCGACGCCTGCTAATCTCTTTCCTGGACTCTCCCTTTCTTGGCCCGCATGCTGCCTGAGTGACATGTTTGGTGTTGTAAATGAGGGTGTGTGTCATGGTGTATTCTCAGGTCTTACTGGAACTGCAGCTGTTAGAAAACAAGCGAGTAAACAGACGGCCCCAGTGAGTAAGTGTCAGCAGCAGGACTGCGTGCGTCAGCAAGGGCGGGCCAGACCATGGCCAGAACCCTTTCTGCATCTGCCACATGCCCCCACCGCCCTGGCTTCCAGAGTGTCAGCAGCAAGGAGCTGACCGGCCCTTGACCTCGGGCCTGAGGTGGGCGGATGGAGGTGGGGGTTGTGCAGTGTATCTGAGGCAGAGTGTGGTTAATAAAGCAAGTAGATAGATCATCGAGCCCCTAAACAAAACATTCGTGACTCTCGTGTGGTGCAAATAGATGCCACACTTGGCTGCTAACAGAATGGTAAGAGGTTCAAGTCCACCCAGAGGCCTTTGGTAGAACACCCTGGAGATCTTCCTTTTTAAATTATTGTTAATGTTTTTGTCATTCATATACGTTGTGTTTCGTGCATGTACATTGTGTATCATACAGCCCTTCATTTACATTTTATGTCGTTCATTTCTATTGTGAGTTTGTTGGGGTGTTTTTTCTTTTTTCTTTTTTTTTCTGTTGGAGGTCTACCTTTTGAGACACAAGCCGCAGAACCATGGAACACTGTTCTGTTCCACACGCATGGAGTCCACTCTGTAGCTACTGGTCGGCTGCAGGACTCACTCCTCTCGGCCTGGTCATTCTTTTTTTCTGTATGTTGGGAGAAAGATTACCAAGCACATCGTTTCTGTCCAACAATGCAGACATGTTTTGTGACTTTAGTTGCAAAATCCCACTCTTGCCCCTTCCTATCTGCGCCCCGGTTTCCATTTGCCCCTCTTCCCAGCCCCTTGCTGTCTTCTGAGCTTTGTTTTAGGACAAATGCTGCCATTTTGGTCTCTTATAGCTGATTGTACAGGGGCTCACATTCCTTCTAAATTCTTAGTTCTTATTATTCACTCTATAGACCTGTTTTTGGTGGTTTGTTTTTTTTTTTAGTTGGGTTTTGTTTTGTGGTCAAGCCAATGAGAATGTTTTATTAGGGAGGAATGTGAAATGATGGAGCTCATGGAATTTGAACCTTGCCTTCGTTCTTTTTTTTTCCATTTTAATGAAAGTTTACAGAATAGGCCTGCTTTTGATAATACAGGCCTTTGAAAAAAACAAAAAAACAAAACCGAAGTGTTGGGCTAAGTCTGCTGCTAGAAGCTCCTTTGGAGTGGTTCCAATCTGGAAGATGGTTTCTCCCATCTTGATGAGGGTCACGTATGGAACGTTTGGGGTTTTTGCTTGTTTTCCTCCACAAGTGGTGTCAGCTGACTGGATTTTTGCCCAGTTTTAGCTAACAATGACCCAAGGGCAGAGAGTCTACTTGGTTTACAGTCAACCAGCATTTGTTGGGTATGCCTGTCTTTAAAAAAATATCATAGGGATATTTTTGGGATGAACATTCTTTAAGTGGTATAGCAGTAGGCTATGTATTTGCTGTACTTAAGTTAACTTGGAGTTGCTGTGATGCTGAACACTGTGCCATAGTTGTGTCAAACACCATAATGGTTACTCATCATGGACAGTGTTTGAAGGAGTTCCCAGATTGATTCAGGTTTGGAAGCAGGAGTGGCACCCACTTCCTAAAACATATGCCTCTGGAAACTCTATGAACATAGGAAAATGATGTTAGTTATAGAACAGGGTTCAGTCGCTACGAGTTGTACTCAACTTGACGGCACTTAACCATTGCTAAGTGAGACTAATATTGTTTATTTTGGAGGAACATTCTTCTAAGTTGTACGACACTTTTCTGTCAGTTTGCTGTACTGAGATAATCTGGGTTTGCTGTGATGCTGAATCTTGTGCCATTGTGTGGGGGGGTGTCAAATGCCAAAAGGGTTGCCCAAGGTGGACAGTATTTGATGGAGCTCCCAGTTTAAGACAGATTTAGAAGCAGCATTGGCATCCACTCCTTAAACTATATGCCTATGGAAACTCTATTAACTTGGAGAAATGACAGTAGTTATAGAAAGGCTCAGTTAGGTCTTTTGTTCGTAGGATTGCTATGAGGTGTGCTCGACTTGACAGAAACCAACAACAACAATAAACATAGGTCTGTTTGTTGTTTGGCTAGAAGATGAGGAGAGGTCAATAATTGTATCTTGAATGGCCACTCACAGTTTGCTGTGTTTTGTTGGGGTGTGTGTGTGTGTGTGTGTGTGTGTGTTTAAATAGAAAATAGTAACATGAAAAGATGTTCATGAAGTATTATGGTATGGGGAAAAAAATTACAGAACTAACAACCTGACTTCTTGTTGTTGATTGCGGTCAAATCAAGCATGACTCATAACAACCCTATGAACAAAAGACCTGAAGCCTTTCTGTAACTATCATTTTTTTCTCAAAGCTCATAGAGTTTTGAGAGGCATGTGGTTTAGGAAATGGATGCTATTCCTGCTTCCAAAAACACATGTATTCAAGCCTATAATGATGAAGAACATCTGAATAAGTCTTGGTAGTAAAAATGTATAATTTTGTTTTCTGTGTGTTCCTTGATTTGTGGTGGCCTAGTGGTAAGGAGGGCACTGCCAAGCCAAAAGCACACAGTTTGAATCTGCTAGCTGCTTCATGGGAGAAAGATGGGCAATCACCTGTGTAATTTACTATCAATTTAAATCTTCCATGAGGGTCAGCTATTATTTGAGTCCAACTCAACAGCAAATACCAACAACTACAAGGTGGGGGTTTTTTTCATGTATATTTTGATCTTGAAATCAGTAAGATATGATAAATACTATTTTTAAAAAAATATGTGGTTTGGGGTTCTAAAAGCAAGAATAAAAGCTATTCAATCTTAAGTAATTTGCAGTGAAATTGCTGATATCTAGATCAGCTTTTGCTTTTGTTCATTTTCTTTAGTATTCTGTAGCAGGCAAGATCTGTCATATTTTTAGTTTTTAAAATTTTTATTTGAGTGAAACTTTACACAGTCAATTGATTTTCCATTCAGCCGTTTATACACAATTTTGTTTTATGAAACTCATTATAATCCCCACTTGATAACCACACTCCTCCCACTGCCCCCTGTGAGTCTCTTTTTAGTAATCCTCCTATACTACCTTTCTTTCTTTTCCCCTGTGCTTTGTCTCTGAGAAAATGGTATCATTTTCATCTTATGTAATTACTGATTATTCGTGTAATCAATAAAAAATAGATAACCTAAGTGCTCATCATCAGAGGAATGGAGGAACAAATTACAGTACATGAATACAACAGAATACTAAGAAACATTAAAGAATAAGCGAAATAAGTCAATCATAAAAGGGTAAATGCTGTATGAGACCATTATTATAGAAAGTTAAGAATAAAGATTCTTTGAAGATTGAGGGGGGAGATGGAGAATAAATCACTGACTAGAGAGCAGTTAAGTAGAATTAGGAAGAACAATGATGTCAACTTAAAGTTTAAGGTGTGTCTGATTAAGTAATGATCTTTTAAATAACCTGTTGTGCATCCGAAAGCTGGACAGTGAATAAGGAGATGCCACAAGAAAAATTGATGCCTTTGAGTTGTGGTGTTGGAGAAGTGTGCTGAGTGTCCCATAGACTTCCAAAAGAATAAGCAGGTATGTCTTGGAAAGTGCATCCCGAGAGCTCCTTGGAGGCAAAGATAATGAAGCTTCATCTCAATTACTTTGGGCATATTGTAAGGAAAGGCTGTTTGCTGGAAAAGAACCTCATGCTTGGAAAGGTGAAGGGTCTGTGAAAGAGAGGAAGACCATCAACAAAACGGATTAACACAGTGGCTGCTGCAATGGAATCAAGTATGCCACAGATGATGATGGCACAGGATAGGGCAGGGTTCATATCTGTTGTTCACAGGGTTGCTATGAGTCATACTTGAACTGACAGCCAGCCCTTAATGACAACAATAAGAAGGTGGGCAGCACACATGATCAAAGCGCAAACTAAAGCATTATTGATATTTTTAAGCAGTATCTCCTCAGTGTTATTGTTCTTATTGGGGTCCTGCCTGTTGTTTGGTTGCAAATTAAACTATGGAGAGTTTTGTTCCAAGTTTGAAAACTGACTAAGGGCCATTTTCTTGGAGTTTTCCATCAGTTGCTATTGCACCAGGAAGCCTAGCTATTTTTATGTTTTCAAGCTTTCACAAGCTTTGAAGACCTTTGTCAATACTCATGGAAGTAGGGTGCAGAACTTTGTCTTTATGGACGATGTCATGCCAGTTGACCTAACTGTCCTCTAGGATTGTGATCCTAAGTTCTCAAGTGCAATGAATCATTCCCTCAACGTGTTTTGTTATAGCTAAGAAATTTTCAGAACTTTGTATACTGTATAATAGGGGAGCTCTCATGGCCTAGGGCAAGATGCGCTTCAATTCTGAAGGCAAGTGGTTCAAGGCCACCAGCCACTCCTCGGGAGAAGGATGGGCAATCTCCTCTCATGCAATTAATTGCCTCTGAAAACTCACTGGAGGGTTAGCTATGGGTTGGCTTCAACTCTACAGTACACACAACAACAATAATTGTATAATATCCTTGGATACATTTGCAGTACATACATATACATAACCTCTCTGGTAGCCTAGTGGTAAGAAGCTGAGCTGCAATCCCAAAAGCACTCAGTTCTAACCTACCAGGCACTCTACCAGAGGATAGAAAATCTCCTCCAATGTGATTTACAACCTTTGAAAACCCACTGGAGCATCAGCAAGGAGTTAATTCCAACTTGATGACACACAACAACAGCTGCGTGGCTACCCATATCTCTGATATCACAAGTGTTTGTAAGCCATGGCCATCGACGTTGAAAGAGGGCCACAGGCCATCTGCAGGCATGAGCAAGGCAGTTTCAACCTGAGCCACACTCAGGAAGCTTTTATCAATTTTGAGTGTGGTTAAAGGCTCTATGTACTTGTAGGTATATTCCCATTTGCCTCCTTAACATTTGTTCTACCTGTCTACTTTACTATCTGCTCCTCTTGTTAAGTGCCATTGAATTGACTATTACTCATAGCAAATTTGTGAACAGATTAGAACCTTGCCCCTGTGCTATCCTCATGACCAAGCCTATTGTTGTAGTCACTTAGTCAATTCATCTTATTGAAGTTCTTTGAGAGGAAGAGCTGCTTATAGATATTTGTTGTTATATACGGGTGTGTCAAAACAGACTCATAATTGATCCTCCAGTGGTTTTTCAGAGACAATAAAGTGCACAAAATTGTTTCTCTTTCTCCCTAGGAACAGCTGGTGGATTTGAGCCATATACTTTTGGGTTGTCAGTGCAACTCCTTATCCATAGGCTATCTGAGCTCCCTCACAGATGTTCAGTGATATTATTATTGCAGGACTGTGTGTAAAATTGTGCCTATCTTTATCATCCTTTAAGTTTCCTCACTTTTCAGTGATTTCCTTGGCCTCGATTTGTATTCTGGTCATCTGAACTTCCTTGCTCTTTTTCTATTGCCTTTCCCTAATTACTATCCATCTACTTGACAGTCAATGGTTTACCCTCCCTTCCCAGCCCGCCCTCCATGACCTTCAAAAATGTCTGTATGTTAACCTTTTCCTAACTCTTTATAATAGCGGTCTTATATATCATTTATCCTTTCGTGATGAACTTAATCACTAATTCTTGAATGTTGCTGAGTATTCCATTGTGTTCATGTACCATAATTTGTTTCTCTGTTCCTCAATGATGTTAATTAACCTTTTTCTATTATGATATGAGGTGACAAATGAGAATGTTATAAATACACCATTATGCCATGTGGGCCTGTTATTTTGTCTGTTATTTTAAATTTTATTTATTATGTTGTTGAGAGCATGCACAGAAGATAGAAACCAATTCCCCAGTTTTCACACCAACAATTCAGTGGCATTGGCTGCGTTCTTTGAGCTGTGCATTCATTCCCATCATCCTTCTTTGAGTCATTCCTCCTTCGTTAACGTCAGCTCACTGTTCCCTTACGTTCTTATCTAATCTTTCAAGTTGCTGATGTCAGTTTGATCCCCTAAAGATAGTTCTCGAAAGAGCTGTTCTTTTGGTTTTCACATTTAAGGTGTCCCTCTGAACTGGCATGGAAGGTGTTGTTTCTGCTCTCCAGTAGCGAGCTCCTTCTGTAACCTCACTCTCCAGGACCAAGTGGTTGTAGGCCTTGCAGAAGGGGGGAGGTGAATCTCATCGGTGGGTCCTGCAGGAGGAAGCATTTTTAAAGCAAGCCCTCCCTTTGACTCCTTCCCAGGTGTGACTTTTCTTATTTGCATGGATGTCTGGGAGGAGTTTGGCATCCTGTGTGACTTTAAATTTCTGCAAGTCACCTCTCTTTGGCTCGGCTTTTGGTCATTGAACAACTTTTGAATTGGACCCCCTATTAAGCATTAGCTTCTATAGAGCCAGCCTGGGCCTTGGAGTACACTGCGTGACTTCCCGTACCTCCGATACCACAAGTGTGTATAAGCCATGGCCATTGACATTGAAAGAGGGCCACAGGCCATCTGCAGGCATGAGCAAGGTGGTTTCAACCTGAGCCTCATGTTGGATTTATGCAAAGATGCCCACAGCAAATTTGGGTGAGAAATCATCATTTAAGCCAAATGAGATAATTTTCAGTCCTGGCAATGGGAAGCAGCTTTCAGACCCCTTTCTGAGTCTCAGGTTCCCGGGGGAGCAAAAGGCCACCCCAGCAATCAGCCTGTCAGATTCCAGAGTCCAGCCCTCCTTCCTGCTTGATCCCTCATCAAGGGCACCAGCTTGGTGTTTTAGGAGGAAACCAGCTTTCAAAGTCACTGCAAATTGCTGTGAGTCACCCTATCTGATTCAAATGAGGGTTTATGTGCACTTAGAAATAGTCGATTGCCTCAGAATAAGCTATAGTTGCCTCACAAGGTAATTTACCTCTGGGAGTTTCAGGGTAAGAACAGTGCATTTGCATAAGAAGTCTAAATTTCCTGTCCCTGGGCATCCTTTCATGGGCAGAACCCAGTGAAGACGACTTCAACCCCAGGACTTTTCTGTGATCCTGTCTGACCTCACCCTCTCCTCTCGCCATGTCTAAACCTCACCGATGGAAGAGACCCTCTCAATCCTGATGTGGTCTCCTGGTCTCTTCAGCTGATCAATGGGTGCCCTCCCCGGTGTACCTCTCCAGGACTTGTCTCCACTTTTGCGTGTACGTTTTTTGATGTACTCTATCTGGAGTTAGCTACACCTCTGTGGGAGATCAAATCTACCAATAACTCCATGGGAGGAAGACAGGCAGTCTCCTCTGCATCTTTTTACAGACTAAGGACACAATGGAGGGCCAAGCTCTGAGTCTACTTGGTTTCACTGACAATAAGTGGAGTTTTAAAAATTGTAGCAATTCTATAGGTAACAAGATATTTGCCATTTCAAAACTCTTCAAGTAAACAATTCAGTGGTGTTTATCATGTCCGGATATGTTCATCCTTCTGGTCAACCACCACCATTAGCCATTCCCCAATGTTTTAATCACTTTTGATCCTGGTCACTTCTACTATCAGCTATTCTTCTTTGTCTTGGGTCATAGTTCATCACTGCACAATGCCAGCAACCTGCAGGTCAAATGGTGCAAGTCGCCTTCCTTTCTCATGAGACCATTCTTGACATGTGTGAACAATTTTCCTCCAGTCTCCTCTGCCCCTAAAACTCCCAGCACCTTTGTCCTTCCCCACTCGTGACATTTTTGGACATTAATCATTTGTCCATACTACTTTGCTCGTGTTCTTCTCAGCCAATCTCTCTCTCAGAATGTGGCAGCCACACCAGGAGATGTTACACAAATGTTAATTCCCTTGTTTTAGCTAGTATACTGTTATTAACACAATCTACATCTACAATCACATGACCGGTTGGGGCAACTCATTCTAGTGGTGACTCATGAATTTCAGAGTCAACACAAACCCTAAGTTCAGCTGGGCCATCCTCCTCCTCCTCAGCACTAAAGAAAAATTTTAAAAATCTGGTCTCATCACTTAAAACAATGTTTTTTTTTCCATTGATTTGCATACAATAATTTGTTGATATTGTGCTTCATTCATGGGCATTGTGTGTGGTTTTTCCCACTCCCTCTCTCCACCCACCAAACTCTATGTCCCGGTGATTTCCCCACTTCCTCATCCTCAGTCTCTCTGCCTCCTTCCCTTCCTTCTCATTATTTTTACTTCAGTTTATGGCAACTTCACACATAACAGAATAGAACAGCTCCATGGGTTTCCTTGGCTGTGATCTTTAAGGAAGTAGATTGTCAGCTCTCTTCTTCTGCAGTGTTTCTAGGTGGGTTCAAACTGCCAGTCTCCTGTTTAATTGCTGTTAGGTACCGTCAAGGATGCTCCAATCCATAATAGCCCCATGAGCAACAGAACAAAACTTAGTCTAGTCCTGTGTCATGCTCATAATTGATGCCATGTTGGAGCCCATTGTGATAGCTGGTACATCAATCCACCTCCTGAGAATCTCCATCTTTTTAGCCAACTCTCTACCAAAGATGATGTCCTTTTCCAATTATTGGTCTGTCTTGATTATGACTTAAGTAAGCAAGACAAAGTCTCACCATCCCTACTTCAAAAGACTATTCTGGCTGTACTTATTCCAAGACTGATTTGTTATTCTAGCTGTATTCTTTGCCAACACCACATTTGGAACGCATCAATTTTTCTTCACTCTTCCACTTTCTTTGTCCAGCTTTCACTTATATACAGAGAAATTGAAAATATCATAATTTAAGTGAAGCTCAACTTAGTCCTCACAATGACATCTTTCTTTGCTTTTCAACAGCTTAATGAGGTCAGCACTTTAAGGAGGATTTAAGTTGGTTATTGGTGGCCATCAAGATGCTTTCAACCCAGGGTGGGCTCACAGAATATATTACTTAGTACCGTTACACTCTGGTGGCACAGTTCATAGTGAGTTGTGTTGCTAAACCAAAGACAGGTGGTATCAGGTGGTTCAGATCCCTCTCTGGTGCTTTCTCTGGTGGGAGAAAGGTGGGCAATCTCTTCTTGTGCCATTTATAACCTCCAGAAACCCTGCTAGAGGGTCACTATGAGTCAGTTCTGTCTTGATGAGACTGAAAATGAGACAGCAGAGATTTCAAGGCAGTAAACATTTAGAATTAAACCACCGAGTCTTACTTCAGAGGTGCCTTTGGATGGGTTTGAATGCAACTTTTCCCTTTATAGTCCAGAGCAAACCATTTGTCACCCAGGGACCTATGTCTCCCCAGACTGGGCTTTGGAATGAAGTTTACCAGACCTTGCATTGTCTCTATTACTTTTAAAAATTA
>NW_006399801.1:4305215-4325923 GCF_000299155.1 Elephantulus edwardii | reverse complement strand
TTTTATTTTACTAATTTTAATGAACATTTACAGAGATTTTGGATTTTCATTCATTGTTTTACTTTTTTCTTTACCCTCCACCCCCAGTTTGCTCCTCTCTTTGAAAAGAAAAGATAAGCTTCTTCATCATATACAATCCCCCGACTAAAATTACATATATTTTTAATTGCCTTTCATTCAAATGTCTATTACTTTAAAAAAAATTCTAGCCCATCTTTCCTTCCCTGTCAGTCCCCACCTCTGTAGTTCTTCCAGTTTTCTATAATTTGGAAATCTGTCGTGCATGGCTACCGTGAACTGATGCATGTGACTTAAAGAAGCAGTTTTTCAATTATGGATTCATCTAACCAGATTAGTCTTTGGCTTTTTTTATCTATATCCTTAATAAGGGAATAATTATAGACACCTTGTTAATTATTTTGATATCTTAAAGTGTTGTAGTTGTAAGAGACTAAGATACCATCTGGCTCAATTTCTTCATTTTACAGATGAAGAGTCCAAGGCCAGGTAAGGTTAAGGGTCAAAAGGCTGCACAGGTGCCAGGACGACTGGAGCATTGCACTACATCCACTGGAAGATTCCAAACTTAGACAACAAAGACCCTGTCCTGGGGGAGGGACTGCTGGATAAGGGCACAATGATGTTCATCGATTAGTGAAAGGATAAACGTAAGGCAGACATACCTGTTTTATTGCACTTTGCTTTATTGTTCTTCACAGATACTGAGTTTGTTACAAATTCAAGGTTTGTGGCAATCCTGCATCAAACTAGTTTTACTGGCACCATTTTTTCCCACTGGCACATGCTCACTTCCTGCCTCTATGTCACATATGGTAATCCCCACAATATTTCCAATATTTCTTAATGCTATTAGCACAATTAGTAAACAACAGTATAGTGTAAGCATAATTTGTATATGCATTGGAAAATAAAAAGAAAGTAGTGTGATGAAATTTATTATGACGTTCACTTGATCGAGGCCGTCTGAACCGAAGCTGCAATATCTGTGAGGTATGCCTGTACATCCATCCAGGGGAATCTCACTTAGTCATTAAAAAAGAAAAAAGTACTACTATGAATATTGCACTGGAGCGCAGAGAAGCCAAAGCAGAAGGAAGAATTCAAGATACTAAAGAACTGAATAGAAGATTTCAAAAGGCAGTGCGGGATGACAAAGTAAAATATTACAATGAAATGTGTAAGGAGTTGAAGTCAGAATATCAAAAGGGCTGAACTCACTCAGCATTTCTTAAGCTCAAGGAACTGAAGAACAAATCCAAACCTCTAGTTGCGACAATCAAGGATGCTTTAGGCAGAATATTAAATGATTTAGAAAGTATTAAAAGAAGATGGGAAGAATATACTGAGTCACTGTATTGAAAGGAATTGGCAGACAGAGAAGAATTTAATAAAACAACATGTGAGCAATAACCTATGGTGCTGAAGGAAGAAGTTCAGGCTGCTTTGAAGGAAACAGCAAAAAAATAGGGTCCCAGGAATAGATGGTATACCAATTAACATATTTCAGCTGACAGACGCTGCCCTGGATGTGCTCACCAAGTTGTGCCAAGAAATCTGGAGAACAACCACTTGGCCAACTGACTGGAAGAGATCTATATTTGTTCCAAAGAAGGGTGACCCAACAGAGTGTGGAAACTATAGAACGATATCATTGATTTCACATGCAAGCAAGATTCTACTGAAGATTATAAAAAAATGACTGGAACAGCACCTCAGCAGAGAACTACCAGAAGTCCAGGCTGGGTTTAGAAGGGGTCATGGTACTAGGGATATTGTAGCTGATGTTAGATGGATCTTGGCAGAAAGAAGAGAATACCAGAGGAATGTCTGTGTTTCATTGATTATGCAAAGGCGTTTGACTGTGTGGATCATAACAAACTGTGGCTGACTCTGAGAAGAATGGGAATACCAGAACACTTGATCGTGCTATTAAGAAACCTATACTTGGAACAAGAGGCAGCTGTCAGAACAGAGCAAGGGAACACTGCATGGTTCAAAATTGGGAAGGCCATATACAAGGGATGTGTCCTATCTCCATACCTTTTCAACCTATATGCAGAACAGATTATCTGGAAGGCTGGACTCTATGAGGAGAAGTGTGGGGTCAGGATTGGTGGAAGATCTAGCAACAATCTGCATTATGCAGATGACATAACCCTGCTTGCTGAAACTGAAGAGGACCTGAAGCACCTGCTGCAGAGCGTCAAGGACTGTAGCCTACAATATGGATTGAGGCTCAATGTCAAGAAGACAAAGATTCTCACTACTGGGCCAACTGGCAGCATCAGGATGGATGGTGAAGAGACAGAGATTGTTCACAGCTTTTGTTTGCTTGGCTCCACAGCCAACACTCTTGGCATCAGTAGCCAGGAAATTAAAAGATGTATTGTGATGGGAAAGTCTGCTGTTAGGGATTCCTCCAAAGTTCTGAAGAGCAATGGTGTCTCTCTGGAGACTAATGTGTGTCTGATACAGGCCATGGTCTTTGCTATCACTTGTTATGTGTCAGAGAGTTGGACAATGAGTAGGGAGGATAGAAGGAAAATTGATGCCTTTGAGCTGTGGTGCTGAAGAAGAGTATTGAGGGTACCATAGACTGCTAGGAAAACAAACAGATTTATCCTGGAGAGGGTTAAAGCGGGTGGCTCTTTGGAGGCAAGGATTTTGAGGCTCCATCTAATATACCTTAGACATGTTGTAAGGAAGGACTGGTCCTTGGAGAAGGACATCATGCTTGGGAGGGTGGAGGGACAGTGCAGGAGAGGAATGCCCTCTATGAGGTGAATTGATTCAGTGACTGGGTTAATCAGGATGTGAGTGTCAGAGACAGTGCGATTGGCACAGGACAGAGCAGAGTTTAGGGCTGTTGTACATAGGGTCGCTATGAGTCGAAGCGACTCAACGGCTCATAACAACAACAACAACATGTAGATGAACCTTAAAAACTTGATCAGTCAAAGATGCTTGTCGTAAAAGACCACATGATGAAGGATTCCATTTCTGTGGATCATTCAGAATAAATGTAATGGGTTGAACTGAGTCTTCCCCAGAATATGTGTGGTAAATTCTCAACTCTATACATATGGACACGTAGATGTGGTATCTTTTAGGAGTAGGGTTTTTTCTTTGTTATGTTACTGGAACCACATTATTGTAGGGTGTGGCTTAAACCTACCACTTTTGAGATTTGAATAGGCAGATTAAGCACAGAAGCAAGGAAGCAAGGATAAATGAGGAAGATAGAGATGCCATGAGGCAATTCCTCAAAGAATGCCAAAAAGAACACTGGAGAAGCTGAGACAAGGATTTTCCTCCTGAGTAGGCAGAGTCTTCTATAGCCAGGACCCTAAATCTAGATTTCTAGGCTCCTAAATGTAAGGATATAAATTTCTGTCTCTTAAAGATGGTAGTATTTTTTGTTATAGCTCCCTTCCAACAAACAATGACAATAGGCAAATCTGTAGAAAAAGAAAATTGATTAATGGATGTTTAAAGTTAGGTAAGTGGTTGGGAGAAATTGGAACCGATCCCTAATGGGTACAGAGTTCCTTTCTGGGGTGCTGAAAGTGTTCTGGAATTAGATAGTGAGGATGGTTACATGCACCTAGATGGCACAGTTAAGTACTTAGCTGACAACCAAAAGTTTGGAAGTTCAAGTCCAGCCCCCACCCTCCAACATGTCTCAGAAGAAAGCCCTGGTGGTCTACTTTTAGAAAAACCAGCTGTTGAAACAGCTGTGGAGCAGGACCTACTCTCTCACACCCAGAGCCCCAATGAGTCAGTCAGCTCGACGTCAACTGGTTGGTTGAGTGAACACTTGCACAACTTTGTAGATGTATTTGAAACCCCTGCGCTGTACACTTCAAAGGCTGGAATGGTATGTGAGTTACCTGTTTGTTTGTTTTTTCTTTCTTTAAAGCCACTAGTCTTTGCAGTGGTGGATAGTGAAGAAAGAAGGGAATATGAGAAATGAGGGTGCTCTCTGTGCAAATGATTTGCTTTTACACTTAAGAGACCTTTTCTGTAGGGTCTTCCTGGGCTCTGTTTGCTCTTCTCCTGGGCACGCCGCTACAGCCTGTCACTCCTCTGCTGCCTCACTCCCATCTGCAATTTTTCCCCATGTGATGTTCTAATGCAAGCTCTCCCTTTTCTCACCTGCAGTTTTGAAACATTTCTTAGCTTTTGCAGATCTTGGGGAATTAGATTTCCACTGATTGCTGTGGCAAGGAAAGGTGTGGGGAAAACTCTTCACTGTGCCGCTTTAAAGCACTTCAGTGCTCTTGCAAAGGGCAATGAGATCTTCTTTTCTACAAACCTGCTGCCCTCTGCCCTTGGACTTAGACTTTATGAAGCGGTATAAGCCTTCATCATGTTGAGGTTTTATTCATTAGAATCTAAGGTGTGGTGTCTATAGGGTCATTATCATAGTAACAGCCAACAGTCACTGCAGGGGTCAAACCGCCCACACCCATAGTGGAGGAGGGGACAGGTGCAGTCACCATCAGTTATAACCTGACCCGTTTCTTGGATTGTGAGGGGATTCTGCTAAAGTTTTCAGAAATTAGGAAGAAGAGAAGCAAGGCTATGGGGGTTTATTTCAAAAAAATGAAGTTAAAAAAATTCCTCTGTCAGTTGGAGGCAGATTCCTTTCATCTTGGTTTGGCTGATCCCTGGCTGGGTGGGTACACTTCCTGGCAGCCTGCCTTCAAGCGTAGGTGTTCTCAGAACAAAAGTTCAGGGATGCCAGATGAGCCATAGCACCTACAGGGAGAACTTTGTCCCCTTGCTTACAAATGATTTCTTTCTTCCCCCAGGATGGCCACTGTCATTGTATTCCAACCCCAGGTGTGAACACACACACACACACACACACACACACACACACACACACACACGACCTTGTTGCATCTCATGGAGGCAGAGGAACCATTTAACTGACTCAATGCTATTAGGCTTCTCTGAAAAGAAGGAAAGAGAAAACCGGCAAGTCCCACAATTCTATTGTTGTTACCAGCATAATGAGAACCAGCTTTTATGGAGCACTTTGTGGCTTCAAAGAACTTGACAAACATTAACTAATTAAACCATCCTGCTCCTCATGAGGTAGGTGGGGAAGTTTCTTTCTCTCCATGTGACAAAGGAAGAGAAGAGCTGGATGTCTCGCTCCAGGCCTCAGTGCAAATCCAAGATGGTGCAATAGCTGTGCTTGGGTGTTGAGGTGAACAGGCCAACAAAACCTCTCCTCTTTTAAGCAGAGGTCAGATTAGGTTATAGGTCAAGGCTGTCTTTTGCAGTGATGAAAGGTTAAGAGAGGAAGAAGGAGAGAGATGGCTGCATCATTCAGCATAATGTCACATGTTGTCACATGGGCACCATCAGTCTGCTGGCCTCTTGCCTGTAGCCTGAGCAGTTGAATAAGCAAAGCCTCTGAGAGCTCAAGGCAGATGTGGGGAGGCGATGGTCCAACACTTCCAGTGTCAGGACAAAGGCAGTTGAGTTGGCCTCTTCTGTCAGTTTTCCCCTGGTCTTTGAGAAATACATATTGTTGTGGCTAGGTGTCATCAAATTGGCTCTGATTCATAATGATCTTATGTATACGGTAGCATCATGATAGAAAGTGAAGAGATTGAGATTGTTAACATCTTCAGTTTGCTTGGCTCCACAATCAACACGCTTGGTACCATCAACCTTGAAATCAAAAGAGAAATTGCATTGGGAAAATCTGATGTCAGAGACCTTTCCAAAGTACTAAAGAGCAATGATGTCAGTCTGGAGACTAAGGTGCTCCTGTTCCAGGCCATAGTCTTCACAATTACTTGTTATGTGTCAGAAAGCTGGACAGTGACTAGGGATGATAGGAAAATTGATGCCTATGAGCTGTGGTGCTGGAGTATTGAATATATCATGGACTGCTTTGAGAACAAACAGGTTCATCCTAGAGAGGGTGAAACTAAGCTGCTCCTTGGAGGCAAGAGGAACCAATCCTTGGAGAGGGATGTCGTGCTTGGGAGGCTGGAAGAACAGTGCAAGTGAGGAAGACCCTCAATGAGATAGACTGATTCAGTGACTGGGGTAGGTGTGTCAGAGAGAATAAGGCTGGCACAAAATCGAGCAGAGGTCAGAGCTGTTACACATAGAGATGCTACGAATCACAGGTGACTTGACAGCACATAAAAACAATAATAGAATGAAGCATTGTCAGTTCTGTTGCATCCTCACTACTGTTGGTATTCTTTGGATTGATTGTTGAGGCTATTGTGTCCACCCCCTGGAGGGGTTACTTAATTTCTTTTGATCCTTACAATTATCATGTCTTTTTCTAGTGCCTAGTCTTTTCTGATGACATATGTAAAGATAATCAAGTCTCATCATCCTTACTTCCAAGGGACATTCTAGTAGTATTTCTCCTAAGACTTATTTATTCCTTCTTTTGACAGTTTATGTCCACTGATTTTTTACTCTCTCTCCATAATTTTCCAGGAATGTCATATAGCTGGAATGGTACAATATATAGCTTGTTTACATTTAAGTTTCTCATACATTTTCTCCATTGTATTGCTCCACAGCTTGTTTATCTAGTCGTTAATGTAAGGACATCTGGGTTGCTTCCAGTTTGGGGCCATTAGTAATAAAACTACTGTAAACATCCCTGTGTGACAGATGTTTGACCAAATCTTTTTTTAAACATCTTAATGAATGTGGACATGGTGACAGTGATTGCAATGAAGAAAAAGCCAAGGAACACAGGGCAATGAAACTGTTTTGTATGATAGTATGTTGGTGGATAGATCACATTACACTTCTGTCAAAACCTGCATGGTTGTACAATATAAAGGTTGAACTCCAATGTAAATTATAGCCTTTAGTTAATAATAATAATAATAATAATAATAATAATAATAATAATAATAATGTATCAATATTGATTCAGCCTTTGTTCCAAATTTGAATGCAGGATGTTAATTATAGGAAAACTACAGGGGTGGGGGGGGGGAAGAGGTATGAGGGATTCTGTACTTACTGTACAATTTTTCTGAAAACCTAAATCTGCTCTTGTTATCCTACAACCAGGAAAAAATAAAATAGATGAGTGGGACGTTCTAAGAATCAAATCCCTATGCACATCCAAAAACTTCTCCAACAGGGTTAAAAGGGAAGCTACAGACTGGGAAAAAATATTTGGAAATGACATATCAGATAAGAGACTTATATCTAGAATTTATAAAACACTGGAGCACCACAACAAGATAAAGGTAAACAATCCAATAGAAAAATGAGCACAGGATATGAACAGACACTTCACCAAAGAAGACATTCAGATGGCTAACAAGCACATGAAGAAATGTTCAAAATCCCTAGTTCTAAGAGAGATGCAAATCAAAACAACTATGAGATATCATCTCACCCTAGTCAGAATAGCAAAATTTAACAGAATAGCAAGCAAAAAAGCTGGCGAGGTTGTGGAGAAACTGGAACCCTTATTCACTGTTGATGGGAGTATAAAATGGTGCAACCACTATGGAAGGTTGTATGGCCCTTTCTCAGAAAGTTGCAAATAGAAGTACCATTTGACCCAGGAATTCCACTACTGGGAATATACCCTAAAGAAACCATAACCACCACCCAAGCAGATATATGCACACCCATATTTATTGCTGCATTGTTCACAATAGCAAGGAGCTGGAAACAACCTAAGTGCCCATCAACAAACAAATGGATGGAGAAACTGTGGCATATTCACACAATGGAATACTACATTGCATTGAAAAACAAGGAACTGATGCGACCCTGGAGGACATTGTGCTGAGTGAAGTATCTCAGTCACAAAAGGACAAATACTGCATGGTGCCACTGTTGTAAAACAGGACTGACCTCGGGGTTGAGGGGAGACTGAGAAAGATGGGTTCAATAATATTTACTGCATTGAAACAGATGAGGGAGAAAACTGTTTAAAAGGGATATGTGATTAGGTATTATTGTTATGACAGGATTCCAGAGCGAAGGCTGCATAGTGGAGTGGACCTGGGGGGAGGGATTGTAAAACAATGAAAGAATTTTTCTTTTACATTTCCAAGAGGGTAGTGTACTAGGGGAGGGCTGGGAGGGGGGAAAAGCACAACAATGGATGAATGGAAATATAAAGTCTCTGTAAATTTTCATTGAAATTAATAATAATTTTTTTTTAAAAAAAGGAGTATTTATGCAGGTATTTGTCCTTATGAGACTGAGTTAGTTCACTCAGCATAATGCTCACCAGTCTCTCCCAAGTTACATAGTATCTTTCAAAATCGTTGTTCCTTAGTGCTGCATAGTATTCCATAGAGTAACTGTACCACGATTTCACAATCAAAACATGTATGGGTTCCAATGTGGATATTCCTGGGAGATCATTTTCTCCCCCGGCTCTGCCCAGGTGGCATATGGAGCTTAAAGCTCTGTCTGGTGATGGACAGTCTGTTTCCACAACATTGGAAATAAAGCTGGGCCTTGAGTCCGCACCTGCATCCTGTGTACAATGACTGAGGAGACAAATCAGGCAGGAAACAGCCTTTTGGGGCGGGGGAAGAGAAAACATGTATGGGAGCCCAAAGGACAAAGGAGTGGGAGCAGAGGTTTGAGAATAGGTAGGGGAGAAACAATAGGGTTGCACAGTTTGGTGGGTGGAGTGGGGTCGGGGTGGGGAAGGAAATGAGAGGATCCAGGTGAAAAGAGAGGGTAATGACGGGCAAGGTCCAATGGTGATTAAAACGTAACTCATGAGAATGATTATATGCAACATCATATGAATGAAGAATAGTGTGAAACACAACGTATACGAACTTTGTAAGCAAACCAATAAAAAAAGGAGTCTTTGTAAAAGCTTAAAGAAAGAGAAACTGTCTAACTCAAGGCCAAAGGCAATATAAACTAGACAGACATTTTTCTGTATTCATAGCTGATTGTCTTAGGCCTAAAGGATTGCTTTAGTATACAATTTAAAGGGTATAGAAGTAACACTTTTTTTTCCTTTTTAGGCAGGAAACAGCCTAATCAATATTGTTATTATTCATAGAATAAAATATTTCTATGCATAAAAGAGTTACAACAGAGGGAACTAGACATATCCACAGGAAAACTTTGAAATAGAGTATGAGGTCTATCAGAACTTGATCTTAAAGCCCTTCATCAGAAATATTTTCTTTCCTCTCTTTAAAAGACCGGAATTTTTCGGAGAACCAAGATGGTGGTGATGGAGGGAATAGCATAAGGAGCTGGAGGAGTGGCAAGCTGCACAAAAACGGGCCGCCATGGTCCTCCACAGTCCTCAGATTATCAATAATTGAACAATTTAACAGTTGATTACTGGTCTTCAATATGGATAGAGGCTCAACAACAAGAGAACAAGGATTCCCAAAAAAAGAATGAATGAATCCCACAGCTCGCAGCCCCTTATTGCCTAACCCGTGCCACTGTCACAGCTCCACGGGGCTTTCACAGCGGACCTCAGGGACCCCTCACCTGGGATGGATGGTGGGGCCCAGGCCTTGTAGCTGGTACCACAGAGCCTCCACACTGCCACAGAATAAATGTATTCTAATATAAATTCTCGGAACAAAGATGGCAATGACAAGAGACACAGTGTGAGGAGCAGGAGGCCCGGGAAGCTGCGTTGGAACAGGCTATACAACTTATATACACCCAAACAGCCAAGCCGTCATCAATATGGACTGAATCTCAACATCAAGAGGACAAAGATTCTCAAAAGAACATGAGTGAGTCCCACTCCCACCTGCTACCTGCCGCTGTGCCCACATTGCCGTGATCCCATGGGGCCACCATGGCTGGAGCCCACAGGTCCCTTAGCCTAGACCAGGCAGCAGGTGCTGGGTTGTGTGGCCAGTGTGACAGAGGCCCCACATGGCCAGCAGCTTCAGATGCCAACAGCTGCAGGCACCCCATGCAGGAGGGGATGGTGGGTGGTGGGGGATGGGTGGCAGTGGCAGTGCCGTGGAGACATGGAAGATGAAGGACTTGATAGGGAAAGCATCTTGCTGTCAGTGAAGATTTCCTTGGATGAGTCAGAGAAGAAAAGAAGATCATCAACACAATGGATTGATAAGGCATCTGGAGTAATGGGGTCGAAGGTGCCTTGGATTGTGGGGAGGGTGTAGGATAGGGCAAGGACTAGATTTGTTGTTCATAGAATTGTGGTGAGCCATAGAGAGATCTCTGTGGACCTAGTGGATAGAAAGCTATGTTACCAAACTAAACATTGGGGATTTTAATTTGTGGCCTTCAGGCCTAGTTCTGATTGTTTTTGGTCACTCTTCTAAGTAATATAGCACTGTAACTTGTGGTTGCTTTGAGACTAAACATTATGACACTCATGTGCCAAATGTGATAATGGTTACCCATGGTGGACAGTGTTTGATGGAGCTCTCAGATTAAAACAAGCTTGGAAGTGGCATCCACTTCTGAAATAGCTTGCCTCCAGAAACTATGAAATTAGAGAAATGATGAAAGTTATACAAGTGTTTAGGTCTTTCACTCATAGGGTCGCTATGACTTGTCTATGACTTCATGTTTCTTAACAACAACAATAGATCCAAGATGGCAGACCTCCTCCACACACCACATATTTTGATTTCTTGACAACTGCTGCCAAGAACTGTTTAGACCTAGAAAGTGTCTATTCACCACTCTCAAAGCCCCTTCTACATTTGTAAAGTGGGATGGTAGTGATGCCTACTTCAAATTGTAGTCTGACCACTTGGTGGAGGGGAGGGGAGCAATGGTGGTGGTGCTGGAACCAGGGGTGCTGTCTCTGGCCATGGTCTTCAGTGAGGCAGAGGTTCCAGACCACGGGGGGGGGGCTTCAGCAGGGGGTCGTGCTGCCCCACGGGGTGTACCACAAGCTCCCAGAGTGTGTCGCCTGGCCCCAGGGAGAGTCATTCACCCCTCTCTCCCCAGAGCCGTTTGGTCCTGGGGAAAGCTGTTCGGCCCCTGGGGTGTGCTGCTCGTGGTGTGTGCTGTCTTGCCCCAGGGAGAACTGTCTGGCCTCCTTGGGAAGAGCAGTTCAACCCTTGGTATATGCTGCCCAGCCCCTAGGGAGAGCCATTTGGCCCTCGAGGTGTGCCATCTGGCCCCCAGGGAGAGCCATTCAGCCCCCAGACTGTGCCGACTCTGGCCCCTGGGTTGTGCTGTGTGGCCCCAAGGGAGAGCCATCTGGGCCCTGGGAAAAGTCTTCAGATCACTGGGGAAAAAACTGCCTAGAGTATATAAAGAATTTTATCTAATCCACTTTCATCCACCTCCTCCCCTAGCACACCTGTAAGGAACATCTCCAAAGCCCTTCTCTTTGTAACTCACAAGTTTGTTCTCTCTAGGTTTGCTCCCTTTCCTACAGGTAACCTTAACACTGAGTTTTGCTCCGGATCTGAACCCTGAACCCAGTTCCAGAGACAAAAGGGAACTATAATTGCCAGCTAAGGAAATGAAGGAGGATGGAGCCTCAGGGTTAAGCCAACCATCCCACTGCACCCACCATGGCAAACACTTTGCAGTCCAGAGGGCAGTAAACATCAGGAAAATATCTTCTAACTGAACAAGAAGGCATGTGGCTTCAACTCAGGACCAACAGTAAGGTGTTAAAGTGGGCTCCACTTCCCCCTTCACATCAGCACCCCTGTTTAGCATGAAGAAGCCAGAGAGTCCGTGCCCCATTCCCAAATGAGAAATCCACAAGTGAATAAGACAATTTCTTTTTACACACACACACACACACACACACACACACACACACACACACATCTCACCATTGGACTATGCTTACCATTGCCCGGTCTTTTCTGGTCCTCACAGGATCTTTCTCATTTCCTTCGCTTACTCCCCCCACCCTTCAAATTGTGTAGCCCTGTGATTTCATTGCTGGCCATCCTTAACTCTTTTGCTCCTGACCCTCACTCCCTTGTATCCCCATACATGTTTTTCACAATAAAATAATAAAAAAAAAAAAACAAACACAAAAAACCAAAACCCAAAACAAACAAACTGGATTTTTTACTAAATCCTTTCAGGAAATGTTATCATTAGAAATGTATCCTACTATGTGGATTATGAGTTGTAGATAACATTTATGAAGACTGAGAATTCAAGAACATCTCATTGTGGTCTTGCAGAAATGGTACAAGAACTAGGAAGCAGTGAAGCAGTTGTTTAAAATGTGTGCCAGTGTTGTATTCTCTCATCACACCTATTCAAGCTGTATGATGACGAAATACTCTGAGATGATAATAACATGAAGAAGAACATGGCATCAGGACTAGAGGAAGAGTCACCAATAATATGTGGGATTCAGATGACACAAGCTAATTTGCAAAAAATGAAAACTTGAAGCACTTGCTAATCAAGATACCAGCAAGATATGATGCATTGCTCTGGGAAACTCTGCAGTTAGGGACCTCTCCATATTATTGATGAATAACAATGTCAGTTTGGAGACTAAGGGGCATCTTATTTAGGCCATAGTCTTTCTGATTACTTACTATGCATCTGAGAGCTAGACAATGAATAAAGATGACAGAAGATGAATTGACACCTTTGAGCTGTGGTGTTGGAGAAGAGCACTGAACATCCCATAGATAGCCAGCAGAGATCTTGGAGAGGGTGCAGGGAGAATGCTCTTTGGAGGCAAGAGTGATGAGGCTTCATCTCATATACTTTGAGCATGTTGCTAGGAGGGGCTATTCTACCACCGCCAACATAGACCAGAGACTACAGTCTTCAGTATGAGTCACATCTTAACTTGTTGCTGTTTTTAGGTGCCATCAAGTCGAGTAAGACTAATAGCAACACTATGAATAACAGATCTGAACCCTGCCTTATCCGGTGAGAGGAATCTTCACCACTCTTGCCTCTGAGAAGCACTCTGAACACATCTTCTCCAAGGCATATGTTTATTCTTTTGACAGTCCATCAGATATTCAGTACTTTTAACCAATATCAGAGTTCAAAGACATCAATTCTTCTGTTACTTTTATTCTTTGTTCAGGTCTCAGTAGTGAAACTGGTGATTGAAACCATAGTTTGAATCAGACACACCTTAGTCCTCAAACTAACATCTTTACTCCTCAATAATATGGAAATATCCCTGAATGCATACTTTCTCAGTGTAATATGTCTTTTGATCTACTGATTGCTGGTACCAAGTGTATTGATTGTGGATTCAAGTAAGACGAAGTCATTGACAGTTTCAACCTTTTCTCCATTTATCATGATGCTGCCTATTGGTCCAGTGGTAAGAACTTTTGTTTTCTTGATGCTGAGATGCAACTCACTTTGAAGGCTGCAGTGTTTGTTCTTCAGGAGTAAGCACCTCAGGTCCTCCTCACTTTCAGAAAGCAAAGTTGTATGAACTACAAAACGAAAGTTATTGATGAATCTTCCTCCAATCCTGATTCCACATTCTTCTTCATAGAGTACAAACAATTTTTCAAACAGTTTTCTCAACCTCCAGAATGAATAGGTATAGAGAAATGATACAACTATGATATATACCTTTCTTACTTTTAAACCATGTAGACCTTTGCTCTCTTCAAATAACAGCTTCTTGATCTAGGAGTAGGCTTCACACTAGCACGATCCAGTGTTCTGGGATTCCCATTCTTCTCAGTGTTAGTCATAGTTTGTTATAATCCACACAGTCAAATGACTTCACATAATCAATAAAGTGCAAATAAACATTCTTTGGATATTTGCTTTTAGTCAGGATCCATCTGACATCAGCGGTGATATCCCTGGTGCCGTGGCCTCTTCTAAATCCAGCTTGAACTTTTGGCAATTCTTTGTCTATGTACTTTTCTAGCCATTTTTAAATGATCTTCAGCAGTGTTTTGCTTGCATGTGATGTTAACGATATTGCTTGAGAAT
Organism: Elephantulus edwardii; assembly: GCF_000299155.1. Classification (NCBI taxonomy): domain Eukaryota; kingdom Metazoa; phylum Chordata; class Mammalia; order Macroscelidea; family Macroscelididae; genus Elephantulus; species Elephantulus edwardii. The sequence goes on along the minus strand of NW_006399801.1, from coordinate 4,311,994 downwards.
GTCCACATTCTGTTGGATCACTTTTCTTGGGAATGGGAACAACTTCCAATTCATTGCCACCCAGCTGTCTTCCAAATTTCCTGGCATAGACTGGTGAACATATCTAGGGCTGAATCTGTCATTTGAAACATGTCAATTGGTATCCCTTCGAATGCTGGGGCCTTATTTTTTTCACCAATACATTCAGTGCAGCTTGAACTTTCATTATCGTTGACTTTTGATCATATGGTATGTCTTGAAATACTCAAGTATTGGCAAATTCTTTTTGATACAGTGATTCTGTATATTCCCTCCATCTTTTTTTTAAGCTTTCTAGCTCGTTCAAGATGTTGCCCATAACATTTCTAAGTACTGTGAGTCAAGGCTTGAATTTGTTTTTCAGTTCTTTCAGCTTGAGAAATGTGTAGTGAGTTTTTATCTTTTCATTCTCTACTTCTAGGTCTCTGCATATTCCATTATAATAGTTTGCTGTCTTTTCTAGCTGCCCTTTGAAATCTTCTGTCCAGCTCTTTTACTTTTACATCTCTTCCTTTTGTTTTGACTATTCAACACTTTAGTACAATTTCCAGGGTCTTTTCTGACACCTGTTTTCAATTTCTCAAGTAAGCAGCTGCAATGGGAGAAGGCATTTTCCACCCATCTCGACAATCTTCAACTTCAGCCAGGCATCTCAAGTTAAGAAAACCAGAATCTTAACAACTGAACCAATAATCAACATTGTGATAAGTAAAGACAAGATTAAAGCTGTCAATTGTTTCAATTTACTTGAATCTATAATCAACACCTGTGGAAACAACAGCCAATAGTCAAACCATCAAATGATATATTGGCGTGGGGGAAATCTGCTGTCAATGAATTATTATTTTTTTATTAATTTTAATGAACGTTTACAGAGACTTAGGGTTTTCGTTCATTCATTCTTGCACTTTTCTCTCTGCCCACCCTTCCCCCCTACAATTCGCTTTTCTCTTTGAAAAGTAAAAGTTCTTTCATTGTTATACAATCCCTGCCCCCAAGTCCACTCCACTGTGCAGCCTTCATTCTGGACTCCTGTCATAACAATAATACCTAATTATATATCCCTTTTAAACAGTTCTCTCTCTCATCTGTTTCAATACAGTATACATTATTTATCCCCTCTTTCTCAGTAGTACTAAAGAGCAAAGATGTCCTTTTGTGAACAAAGGTATATTTTCAGTTGTTTCATATGTGGGTTAAAGCTGGGCAAAGAATTAGGAAAAAAAAGTCTTTAAATTGTATTGGCAAAGAATATTGTACTGTCAAAAGAACAAACAAATCTTTCTTGGAAGACATGAAATAAAGGTGCTTGTTAAAAGCCAGGATGGTGAGCTTTTGTCATATTTGAGGCATGTCTTCTGAAGGATCCAGTTCCTGGAGGAAGACAGCATGCTTGGCAGGGGGTTAGCAAAAAAGAAGACCTTCGACAAGATGAATGGACACTGTGGCTGCACCAGTGGATGCAAGGGCATCAAAGATCGTGAGGATGATGCTGGATCAGACAGTGTCCTCTTGAATGGGGTCTGTGTGAGTCAGAAGTGACACTATGGGGCCCAACAACACTTAATGTTTATAGTACTATTCATGGACTTACAAAAGATATGTCATTTTTAAGGACATGACTTGACTAGATGAATTATATTTAGATTAAAGCTACATAGACTTGGTAGACTCTTTGATGGTGCAATGTAAACATATATCCTACCCCCCTAAGCCAACTATAGTTCTTGTTAGCAGGTGTGAATTTTGAGTAGTAAGAATCTTTGCCATCTGAATAACAGTGCATCTAAATTCCAAAATCAATTTCCATAATAGTCTATGTGTTTCCTACTGCCAAAAGGGCCCTTTAGAGTAGTGAGAGAAGATCTTCACCCTGAAACCCACAGCATCCCTTTTCAGCAGGAAGTAGCTAAGAGAATACGCCATCCCCTTTTCCTTATGACTCAGGGTGAAGTCTCTCTCAGGGAGGAGTGATAGGGGATGGCAAAGGACACACTGACAAAGGAGATTAATCAGAACTGACTTTGACAAGCACTGTGGCAACTGGACAATTAAAACAGACATTCGGGGGGTTAGGGGAAGAAGAACGAACTGGGGAGAAGGGTAGAGAAAGCAAATGAGAACCCAAAATCTCTGTAAATGTTCATTAAAACTAATAAAATTTAATAATAATTTAAAAAAAAAGAATCTTTGCCATCTGGCTATAGCATCAATAGCTCATGAGTTTGAATTCTGCCCTTGCCCTGTATTCACTGAATGACCTCGGACATGTTAATCGGCCTCTCTAGTCTTGGTTTCCCTTTCTCTAAACAGGTAATGGTAACAATACTTCCTTCCCTTCATGTAACAATTAGGTGAAATGTACACATAATACTGGTGTGTAGCAGGCACTTCTTGGCCCTGAATTTCTTATCATTAGAATAAGTTCTATATACCTAACAAAACCAAATAATGATTGGGTTAGTCTGTTTTACTAGAGTTAAGTGAATGAGATTCCTGTAAGGTTGTAAAAGTGTGCATTACTTGTTCTATAGGTCTTTTGGTTTGAAATAAGGGTTATAGAGAAGAGAAAGAGAAGGAGGGGAGAAGATGGGAAGAGGGAGAAAAAAGGAAGGGAAGGAGAAAGGAGAGGTGGGAGAAAGTGGGAAGAAAGACAGGAAGAGAGAGAAGAAAAGGAGAAAGGAGAAAAGAGAGTGGAGCAAGGGTATAAAATCTGTATCACTCAAGGAAGGATGGAATAGTTAAGAAACTCCCAGAACTACTGCCTGACCTGGTCCAGTACCAGGTAACTTCTGATGTGAATGAACATCTGAATATGTAATGAAAGAAGAACCAGAACCACAATACTTTTTTAAGTAAATAAATAATGGGAAAGAAGATAATACCTGCTACTCATGGTGGCCTAATGGCAAGAAGCTGGGCTGCAATCCAGAAGGCACCTGGTTCGACTCTACCAGCTGCTCCACAGGAGAAGGATAAGCAATCTCCTTCTGTGCAGTTACTTGCCTCTGAAAACCCACTTAAGGGTCAGCTATGGGTTCTATACCAACTTGATGGTACAAAACAATAGAAACTCATGTAAAAAGTAAGCAGAGTCTGTTTGATATGGACATACACATGCCCATCGGGCCCAGGACCATGAAACTCAGCCACTTTCAAAAGGTAACACCAGCAGCTCAGAAATTAACATCCTACATTTAGTTGACAATAGTTTTCTCCCTTTCCTGTACCACTGTCTAACCCTTTTTGAACCTGTTCTTATTTTAAAAATAAGAGATGCATGTACTGAAAGCTACATAAACACACTATTCCCAAATGGCAGCATTCGCTGGTACTATCACTCAGGTGTACCCCAGGATCATCGAGGGGAGCAGGTTCATGTAGACCACTCAGTAGTTCTGTAGTCGGCACAGGACAGAAGCACCTATCTGCAGAACCTTCTAGAAGGCCTCAGTGCATTTAAGACTTAGATCAAGGTTGTGAATAGAAAAAAAAAAAGAAAAGCCTAAAACAAACAAACCAAAACCAGAAAGATTTTTGTTTTATATTCAACCTCAAAAAGCTATTGTCAGAGCCAAAATCAAAGCCCTGCTTGCAGCTCATTAAGTTTAATCATCAACTGTGTTTATCAGATCTTGGTTTGTAAGTGTTTTGAAGGAAAAAGGTGCAAAAAGGGTCTTTTTGTGCTTTGGAGATGGATTTCAAAGCTGGCCTCCAGGTCACCTATGAAGATGCTTTTGATAGAAAAGATCAGCAGGAAACAAAATGCACTCAATGAGTTTCATAAATTCAGCCCCTTGGGTGGGGACTTGGTGCTAGGCGTAACAAGAGTGGTAGACCGCACACAACCACTTTCCACCTCAGAGGTTGGAAAAGGGGCCAGGTGCTGACCTGCTTTGGGAGTTACTGCTTCAACTGGTTAGCAATGCAAAACGGGGAATGAATACAGGGCAGAAGAAAGGAGAAGAAAAAGAGCTCAATTATTTGTACATTTCATATCTATTCATCTGTCACACCAATAATATTCTGTCAATTACTTACTATATGTTTGGTATTGTATTAGACTGCTGAATTTAACAGGTATCCAGATTGGAGTTTTCCTCTCTGAGAACATTTCCTGTTCTGAGGACATTGGTCCAAGGAAATTCTCCTTGATAAGAGTATGATGGTCGAATACCATATTATTTTCCTGGAAATCTCCAGTGCATGTTAAAATTTGGATAAATCCTGTAGAAAATATGCATATTTGACACTGGTGAATACAATAAGCTTCCAAATTTATTTTATTATCAAATGAGTTAGATGATGGAAAAAAGAAGGAGTTTGTGTCTGTCAGGAACATGCTGGGCAAACACAGATCTAGAATGGAAGCCATTGAAGAAGACTTGGTGGAGAAGCTGGGTTCTGGAGGCCTTGACAGCAGCCACCCTCATTCGCTGGAGTATTTATGCTTATGTATCTATGGGGCTTGAGAATTCTTGATAAGAAGGTTTATTTTGAAGACATGGGCATAGTAAAAAAGGAATCAATGAAAAAAAATTCAGCAATGGTTTTAAAAACAAGGAAATGTCACATAGTGAAATATTACTCAGCCATAAAGAGAAATGAAGTACTTGTTAATGCTTTACCCTTTCAATAGATGAACATTGAAAACATTATGCTAAGTGAATAGAGGCTGTCACAAAAGGTCACAAATTAATATGATTCTATTAAAGGACTGCTCAACATCAAGAAAACAAAGATTCTCACCACTGCCAACTGGCAGCATCATGATAGAGGGTGAAGAGATTGAGATTGTTAACAACTTTAGTTTGCTTGGTTCCACAATCAATATTCTTGGTACCAGCAGCCAGAAAATCAAAAGACAAATTGCATTGGGAAAGTCTGCTGTCAGGGACACATCCAGAGTACTGACGAGCAATGATGTCAATCTGGAGACTAAGATGAGCCTGATCCAGGCTATGATCTTTGTTATTACATGCTGTGCATCAGAGATCTGGACAATGACTAGGGATAATAGAAGGAGAATTGATGTCTTTGAGCTGTGGGGCTGGAAAAGAGTATCGTGGACTTCTAGGAGAACAAACAGATTCATCCTGGAGAGGGTGATACCAGGCTGCTCCTTGGAGGCAAAGACTCTCAAGCTCCATCTGACATACTTTGAGCATGTTGCAAGGAGGAACCAGTCCTTAGAGAGGGACATTACGCTTGGGAGGGTGGAGAGACAGCATAGGAGAGGAAGACTCTGGATGAGATGGATTGACTCCGTGACTGGGGTAATGGTGGTGGGTGTGTCAGAGCACTGCTGGCTCAGGATCGAGCAGGGTTCAGAGCTGATGTACTTGGTTGCTGTGAGTTGCAAGCAACTTGACAGCATGTAACAGACAGCACATAATAACAGCATTTATATGAAATGTCTACAATAGGTAAGCCTATATAGACACAGAAAGTGGCTTTCTTCGTACTTGATCAAGGGTTAGAGCAGGAGAAGGGTTGTTGTTGTTGTTATGTGCTGTTGAGTCGTTTGCGACTCATAGCGACCCTATGTACAACAGCCCTAAACCCTGCTCTGTCCTGTGCCAATCGCACTGTCTCTGACACACCCATCCTGATAACCCCAGTCACTGAAACAATCCATCTCATAGAGGGTCTTCTCCTCTTGCATCGTCCTTCCACCCTCTCCAAGGACCTGTCCCTCTTTGCAACATGCCCAAAGTATGTCAGATGAAGCCCCAGAATCCTAGCCTCCAAGGAGTATCTTGGTTTAACCCTCTCCAGGGTGAATCTGTTTCCTTGGCAGTCCATGGTACATTCAATACTCTTCTCCAGCACCACAGCTCAAAGGCATCAATTCTCCTTCTGTCCTCCCTAGTCATTGTCCAACTCTCTGATGCATAACAAGTGATTGCAAAAACCATGGCCTGTATCAGGTGCACCCCAGTCTCCAGAGAGACACCGTTGCTCTTGAGTACTTTAGAGAGGTCCCTAACAGCAGACTTTCCCATCGTAATACGTTTTTTTATTTCCTGGCTGCTGGTGCCAAGAGTGTTGAACATAGAGCCTAGAAAACTGAAGCTGTGAACAATCTCAATCTCTTAGCCATCCATCCTGATGCGACCAATTGGTCCAGTGGCGAGAATCTTTGTCTTCTTGACATTGAGCCTCAGTCCATAGTGAAGGCTGCAGTCCTTGACCCTCTGCAGCAAGTGCATGAGGTCCTCCTCAGTTTCAGCAAGCAGGGTTGTGTCATCTGCATAACGCAGATTGTTAATAGATCTTCCACCAATCCTGACGCCACACTTCTCATAGAGCCCAGCCTCCCAATTAATCTGCTCTGCATACAGGTTGAAAAGGTATGGAGACAGGACATCCCTTCCCAATTTTGAACCATGCAGTGTTACCCTGCTCTGTTCTGACAACTGCCTCTTGGTCCAAGTATGGGTTTCACATAAGCACAATCAAGTGTTCCCCAATTTTGAACCATGCAGTGTTACCCTGCTCTGTTCTGACAACTGCCTCTTGGTCCAAGTATAGGTTTCACATTAGCACGATTAAATGTAGAGGGTGTAGATAACCAAAGTGAGTAAAGTTGAGTTCTGAGGAGGGGTGAGTTGGAGATGATGGAAATAGTCAAATTAACTGGTGATAATTACATTGATTTGTGAAAATGCTAAAAACCATTGAATTGTATACTTTAAAATGGTGAATTACGAACAGAGCTTAGATAAACATGGGTGTGCATATATCTGCTTGGATGTGCT
>NW_006399801.1:4289418-4304645 GCF_000299155.1 Elephantulus edwardii | reverse complement strand
AATATTTAGGTTCTAGTTTCTCACTCAAGTCTAGTAAAAAATGAAAATTTTTTTTAAAAAGGGTAAAAAAGGGTGAATTGCATTGTATGTGGATAATTGTTCAATGTTGTTGTTGTTGCCATCTAGCTGACTCTGATTCACAGACCTCATGTATAACAAAACAAAATATTGTCTGTGTACCTTCATGATTGTATATCTGAGTCTGCTGTTGTTTTTTGTAACCAATGCGTAGCAATAAAACTTATCTCTGTAAAGCTGTTTACAAAGGGACAAAGAACTCCAAGATGGAGCCCAGGATTCCTTGAGGGAATCCAAACCCAGACCTTAGGGAAGGGAAGGACAGCAGAGAGCTGTGAAGACCAGAAAGCTCAACCGTAACCCAGCTGTCAGTGCTAGTCCTCAGAGTGCACATGGTGCAATCCAACATCCGGCGAGAACTCACCATCTAAGCTGGCTATACACTTTGCCACAGAGTCCTGGGTGGTACAGATGATTAAGTGGTTGGCTACTGACTGAAAGATTGGTGGTTCAAATTCACCCAGAGGCGCCTTGGAAGAAATGGCATAGCCTTGAAAGCCTATAGCATAGATCCATTTCTCACACATGGAGTCTCTGTGAGTCTGAATCAACTATGGCAACTGGTTGTGGTGGTGGGACACTCTGTTAGAGAATTAGAAATCGGAAGTCAATGCAATCAATAAGGTGATATCAGCTAGGCTTTCTTTAGGAAAATGATTATAGCTTTAAAAACCCCACAGTAAAACAGACCCTTTTATGTTCATTCTCACTCTACGCTTCTCCATGATTCCTCACTGCCATCCTTAACATTGTAGTTTCTTGAAATCGATTAGGGAGCAACCATGATTCATAATTGGGAAGACCTGGAAAAAGGCTGCCACTTTGAAGGTCTCTGCTGAGATCTTTGCTGCAGGATCTGCTCTTTTTCTGTTTGCTTTCAGAATCTCTTAAGATAAATTCAGAGGAGAGAACTCCTGGCTAGCATGAATTCCTTTCAGAATCCAAGGAATGACTCAGAGAGGCTGTTCTGACATTTAGGCACCCTGTTGAGTTAATGTGATTAGATTCATAAATTCTATATTTGAAATGTAGACTTTATACCTTAGTGATTCTTCCAGAACAAAACCTAAAACAAAAAGCAAGAAAAAAAAAAAAAAGAAACTTCCTCTTTGCATATCAAGCATTATCTGAAGACAAGCCATTCGCCCACTTTCTTTCCTCTTTTATCAGCTACCCTGCCACAGGATTAAAGAAGTTAGGCAAATTCTCCCACAAATTTGCTTGAGAGGAAATCTTGTCCATGTACAAGCTAGTATTATAAAAATCTTATTTTCTCTGGGACTACACTTTGAACAACCTGTGGCCTGAGGCTTTCCCTTGTTTGTTTTTGATCCTACCAAGAAGGCTACTACAAAAATAACCAAGTATTTGTTCTTCAAAGCTAGCTCGTGACAAGACCCGAGCCCTCCATCATAAAGCTGGCCCAGTTCCAGCTGAGCGAGGTGCTTTCTGTTTTTACAGTCAATGCAGTCAATGAACTTGGCAGAGAACTGATGCGACTGACCTTCCTTCTTGTGGGAAGGAAAAAAAAGTCTCAACTGTAGAAATGTGATGGCTCTTGAGATTGGGTAGAAGCCGTTGTAGCTGGTCACAAGTTAACAGGCATCCCCTTTGTTCTTGCAGTATCGCCGGTCGGTGAGGGAGCGTTCAAAGTCATATGCCCCACTTCACACTTCAATTTGACCATGAAATGAACTCTAATCTATAGACATCTCCTTTTTTAAGTGTGCAGCAAGCCAGGTTCTGATAATTTGTGATGATGCCTTCAAAGCAGTGTTGCTTGTGATACAGAGTTAATGTGTACCCCGTTCAAGAGCAATGAAGTACACTCACATACCAAAGGTCTCACAAGAAGGAGTTAGTTGTTTGAATTTTGAACATGAAAGTCAAGCGGCAAGAATAAAGGGCCACAGAGTACTTCATTGTCAAAAGTCTCTGATGCCGTTGAGGACATGATTAGAGTCTTCTAAGATGCCCCACGGATTTCAGAGTGACCTGTCAATATATGACTGGCAACTGGGTGCGTGACCTGTGGCAATAGTCCAGAAATGTTGCTGTGAGCTGACACTGAGGAGGCCCTCCAACTCCCGCCACCCCGAGCACAGCAAAGTGCTGCCCCCACCTGTATCATCGAATGCTTGGTTACAGATGGGCATAGTGCGATCTAGAGGGGTTTTATCAGCTCCTTTTTCAGAAGTAGACCACTAGGTCTTTCTTCCTCATCTGTCTTAGCCTAGAAGTTCTGATAAAACCCGAGTATCAATAGCAACATACAAACATTCACTGGCAGATAAATGCTGACCGTGCGTGAGGTACGTTGGCCAGGATTCAAACCTGATCTCTTTCATGGAGGTAAGAATTCTACCACTGAATCGCCACTGCCTCGTTCCCTAAATGGCCCCTGTTAAATGTATTACACTTTTCTGAATGAGATCTAGGAGTTCTGGTGGCTGAGTGGGTAAGAGCTGAACTGTTAACCAAAACGCGGGCAATTCGAATCCACCAGTTGCTCAGAGGGAGAAAGATGGACAATCTTCTGTGTGATTTACAGTCTCTGAAAACTCGCTGGAGGCTTAGCTACGGGCTGGTTCTGACTCACCGACAATGTGTTTGAATTTGGAGTTAACTAGATCTTTCTAGATTCTCTTAGTCACTCTATTTAGTGATGTCTTCCTCAAGGAGCAAAATCAGTGAGACATAATATTGTTTTTCTCCATTGTTTAGTTAACTCGGGGCTTCTCAATTAGGGGAGATTGTTTTACTGGGAACATTAGCAATGCTGGAGACATTTTCAGTTTTCACACCCGGCAGGCAGAAGTCAGGATGCTACTGAACAATGTGCAGGGCAGCCTGACAGAGAGTGATCCCATTCAAAACGCCGGTCATGAGGAAGTTCAAGAGAAACTAGTACGACATAGATGAAAAGAAACCCATCCTAAGGAAAATGCTAGTGAGGATTTTGTTCCAGGATAAAACAGCCTCTAACAAAGTTAAGTTCACTTCTTTCAAAATTAAATAACTGCCTGTCATTTATTTGTCATGCATTGAGAAAAAAAGGTGAGTTGCTATTTCCGTCTAGGGTGGGTTATCTGCCTTTTGGGCTGGCTTCTTGGCAGACGGCTTAATGCATCATAGACAACTAAGCGTGATTTGCTGTGAATCAGGGGGGGAAACATCATAGTGGGCCCGAGTCGTAAACATGAACCAGCAGACCACCCTCGGCTCCAGGGCTGTTCTGAGCTTCCAGAAGCCAGAACACACCCATCTGGCTCCTTCCCAGGAAGTGACTACAGGCAAAATGAAAAGTTATCACAATTACCTGGAGTCATGCATTTTCTTTGCCCCACCTCTTTTCATATAGATTTATTTTTTTAGATCAGTTTTTGACTTAGATAAAAATTGTGCACAAACTATAGAGAATTCCCCTGTACCACTGGCCTGTCTCCCCTATCACTGCTCCTTACAGGGAGCTCTGAAGGCTTAATGGTAAGGAATTTTACTGCCAGCACAAAGGTACGGGTTCGAACCCACTAGCTGCTCTACAGGAGAAAGATGGGCAATCTCTTTCCGTGTGATTTACTGCTTCTGAAAAACACTGCGGGAGGCACTGGGTCAGCTATGGGTCAGTTCCTACAAGACAGTACACAACAACAACAATTGCTTCCACAGTACACGACTTTTCAGTTTTGCATTTTCTCCCTCTTAGACCTAGTAAGGTCTCACAAATGGTTTGTGCTCAAGCTGTAACCTAGAGATTAGCCTGCAGCATCTCCACCATTGTTGGTGCACTCAGGTCTACTGTGGCCATTGTGTACTTTGAGTGCCTTCCAATCTCATCTTCCAGGACTCTCTTGGACAATATTTTGCTTGGATCCATAAGGCTTTCACTGGCTAATGTTCAGAAGTACATTGCCAACCCTTTCTCCCTAGTCTGCCTTACTCTGGAAACTCTGCTAAAACCTGCCCACCTTGGATGGTCCTTCTGGAATCTGAAATACTAGTGGCATACCTTGTGCATCACAACAATGCCACACGTCACCGAAGTGTGACAAGCTGAGCAAGTATGACAAGATGGTTGGTTTTCAAAAAGTTTCAATTTCTAGAGCTTACATAACAAAATGCGGCAAAATACTTGATTTAGGAAAATAGGAATGTACTAATTTATAGTCTTGAGGCTTTGAGTTCAAATCTGGGTGTTTATCAGCTGTGTGGATTCCTGTCAGGGCCCTGAGAGAAAACCTGTTCTGTGCCTGACTCTGTGCTGTTGGTGACTCCTGGTCACCCTTTGCATTCGTTGCTTTCAGTGATACCTGCTTCTACCTCACATGACCATGTAATAGTCTGGTCACTTCTTTTATAAGATATCACTCCAATAAGATTAAAGATCACCCTATTCCATCTTCAAATACCCTATTTCTAAGCCAGGTCACCTTCACAGATCCACAGATTGGGGTTTCAATACATCTTTTTTTGGGAAGGGAGTAGGGACACAGTTCAATACTAACAAATGTAAAAATTTTTCCCCGCTCACTTTCTGAAGGTCACAAGTAAAAAATTAGTCTTGGGGACTAAATTCAAAGTGTTGGCAGGACCAGTTCTTTGTGAAGGTTTCAGTGGATAATTTTTTTCCTTGCCGCTTCTAACTTTTAGCATTTTGGGACTAGGGGTTATGTCATTCCTTTCTCTTATTTATTTCTTTAAAAACATCTTATTGTGATTGAATGAACCTTTCCATGTATATTATGCTGATTATTACTACATTGATCACAGTTCCAACATTGTAACAGCACACTTCCTACTTCCTGACTGTGTTTTCTGCTTCCATTCATCCTCCTTTCCTATCCCTTCCAGCCTTTTGATCTCTGTGTGTGCGCAACTGCTGAACTCCTGATCTTGGATAGTAAGTAGGTTGTTCAAAGGAGTTTACTCCTCTGTGGTATTATTGATCCATTTTATACCTATCTTTTGTTTGGCTGGAAGTTGATTTATTTCAGTTCCAGGTTTGAAGGGTAACTGAGAACATTAGTTTTAGGGGTTACTCCAGTCCCTATCAGACTAATAATCCAGATCTTTTAACTTATTTTGAGTTTTGTTCCATATTTCCCTCCCACGCTATCAGGCACCTTTTCCTGTCATCTTTTTCAGACTGGTCAGCAGTGATACTTGGGCACTATCGTGTTCTTTTGGTATCAGGTTCAGAGAGTGTGAAGTCCTTCAGTCCTTTGGACTAGTAGTTTTTATTTCCTTCGTTTTCTTTTGTTCCATTTGGGGACAATAGTTCCAATAGTTGCACCATAGATGGCCACTTGAAAGCTTTCACAACCCAGTCACTACACTGAAGTGGGATGTTGAGCCTGGTCTTTGCATTACTGAGTTGTGCCAATTGACTTTGATGTCCCTTGAGACTATGATCCTGAGCTCTGAGACCCAGTGACTCGTTCCTTCAGGGTGATTGGCTAAGAACTTTATCATTTTCTCCCCATTTACCATACAACTGGAACCCTGGTGGCACAGTGTGCAAACATATCTATTTGCTAACTGAAAGGTTCTTTTGGCTGGCACTGGGATGTTCAGAGCTCTTCTCCAACACTACAACTCAAAGGCATCAATTATTCTTTCATTCCTATTCACTGTCCAGCTCTCAGATGTATAGCAAGTGTTTGGGAAGACCATGACCCGAATGAGATGCAATCAATCTGACATCTAAAGCAGATGTCCTCAAACTGACAACACTCAAGAACTCACCTCCATGGCACCTAACAACAACAACAACAACAGATAATTCATCTTGGGGTTGCTGTGATACTGAACGCCATGACACCGGTGTTTCAAATGCCATAAGGGTTACCCACGGTGGACAGGGTTTGGTAGAGCTCCCAGATCAAGACAGCCTTGGAAGCAGGATTGGCATCCACTTCTTGATAAAACATGCCTTTTGAAACTCTATGAACATAAGAGAAATGATGATCGTTATAGAACAGGGTTCAGATCTTTTGTTCTTAGGTTGCTATGAGTCGTACCTGACTGGATGGCAGTTAACAACAACAACAACAGATAATCCATGATAATCTTATCTGCAAAATCCTTGTAATGTTTAAGGAAATATTCACAAATTCTAAGGATCAGGAATCAGACATGTGATGAGAGGGCACTATCCAACCTACTACACTCCTTAAGGCAGAGGTCTCATATGTTGTTGTTTTTAGCTGTTGTTCAGTTGAGTATGATCCATAGTGACCCTATGAACAACAGATTGCAACCCTGTCCCATTGCTGCTGTCATGGTGTCAGCCCATCTGGTTGTGAGTCATCCTCTCTTTTGCTGACCCTCCTTCCAAGCATGATATCCCTTTCCAAGGAATAGCCTTTCCTAACATGCTCAAAGTATGTGAGACACAGCTTTATTACCTTTGCCTCTAAGCAGCACTCTGGCTGCACCTTCTCCAAGACTTATCTATTTGTTCTTTTGGCAATCCATGAGACATTCAGTGCTCTTCTTCAACACCACACTTCAAAAGCATCAATTCTTCTTCTTTCGTCCTTATTCATTGTCCATCTCTCAGATACATAAAAACTGATTGAAAAGACCCTGGCCTAGATCAGGTGCACCTTAGTCCTCAAACGGATATAATTGCTCCTCAATAATTTGGAGAGGTCCCTAACAGCAGGCTTTCTAGTGCCATACATCTCAGGTTGTCCTGACAGCTGTTATCAGGGGTGTTGATTGTGCATCCAAATAAGATAAAGTAGTTGCTAGTTTTAATCTTTTCTTCATCTATCATGATGTTTTCTAATAGTCTAGTAGTGAGAATTTTTGTTTTCTTAATGTTGAGATGTATATGAGTGGTCTTATATGAGGCTATTTTATTGGCCCTGAGATAATTTACAGGATAAGTTCCATTGTTGTGGTCAGAGGGTAATTGGCCACAAACCTAGCTTGGGACCCTATGTATCAGAAGGTGCTCTAAGAGAAAGCTATTGTCTCAGGTTGAGCTCTCTAGAAACGGCTCGTGCACATGTAGGGGCTTGCAAGTCCCTGGTCTGTGGATGAGACCTCAGGAGAGAGATATCCAAAGGACTAGATCATCAGCAGGCAGGCAGAATCCAAGCTGCAGGCTTCAGAGACTGTCAGTTTCAGAGGCAGAAACATCCAAATGTAGTCATGGGAGACCCTCTAGCAGATTTTCAGAACATATAAATCGTTGCGAGGTGGTTACCCATCTTTCACCTTTGGGTTGGAAGCACAATTTCTTACCAATATGTCATCAGAGTTCCCTATTAATGTTCTTGTTATATACCATCAAGTTGGAACCAACTTGTAACTGAACCTCTAGTGAGCAGGTTTTCAGAAGTACTTTCTCACCGGGAAGGAGACTGTTCATCTTTCTCCTTTGTGGCAGTTGGTAGACTTGAACTGAGTGCCTTAAGGTTCACAGTGCAACTTCTTACCAAGATGCCATTTCTTTCTCTATTAACAGAGGTTAAATTTATAATACATAGTGTAATGATATCATCCTGAGGTCTTTGGGCACGTTGGCACACAATATTAACCATCCCAGGTATTACATACTCTCTGTTGTTCTTACAAGGTTTTCCCAGAATATTTTCCAAAAGGTATCTTTATTTCTAAAAGCAGCCAAAAGCTTCAGATTAAAGGGATAAGGCTAAAATGACAAGGGCGGTACTGGCCATAAAATCACAGCCTGAATCAGCGGTCACTCATCCTTTTGGAAGAACAGCCCTGAAGCAGAACTTAAAAAAAAGCAGTCAGACATTTATTGAAGAAATGGAAGGACAATCCCTTAGGCCAGACCTCAACTCTCCTTCTGAAGCTGTGCAATATGTGCTTATGAGAAGTGAGGTCACCCTCTTCTCAGTCACTTTACCCAAAGTGTAAGCAGAGTGCTATTTACAGAGCGTCTGTGGAGGCTCGGATTAGCTAATTTTCTTCCCCCTCACTCAACAGATCTTCTCCCCTCCCCTCTATAAACATGCTTTTAAAGAAATTGCTCCCAAATAGTCCCGGGGAACTTGAGCACTAACAAACACATCATTAAACATATATGACTTCCTTCCAGAACATTCCGTCCAGATGCAGAGACAGTTAAGGCATTTATTCTGAGATCACCTCATTAGCGCTCCCACCCACCCCTCATTTTATTAAACTGCCTTTAGGCAAAAAAGAAAAAGTCATAAAGATCTAAGTTGCTGCTCCTCCTTTTTCAATTAAGGAAAGCTGAATAGGTGATAGCTGGCCCTAGGAAAGCCCTGTAAGACAGTTCCTCAATTACTCATTTCTGAAAGGTCTGAAACGGTGCAGTGCTCTTTCAGGGTCTGAGTCCAGCTGTTTGCCCCAGAGTGAATGGCTTCTCCTTGGAGAACAAATGGTTTCCAGGAAACCTCACTGCCCCAGAGCCCATGGCCCACCTGCTTGCACTGTGGGGCCAACTGGGCTCAGGGTGCCACCATCGTTACAAGCACCAGAAACTCATTGCTGCCAAGTTTGTTATGACTTATGGTGGCCTTATGGCCTATAAAATAGAACTAGGCCGGAAGGTGTTGGGGTTTTTTTTCTGGGCTAGTGGCATCATGGTTAAACACTTGGCTGCTTAACCAACAGGTTGGTTCAAACCTGCCGGTTGTTTTGTAGGGGAAAATGTTTGTTTCTGCAAAGATTGCAGTCTTGGAAAGCTGGGGCAATTCTACCATGCCCTGTAAATCCATTATGTTGTAAATCCACTATGCTGCTGTTTTGGGGTGCTGTCTTATCGACTGTGACTCATAGGGACCCTCTGAACAGCAGATCTGAACCTTGTCCTATCCTGTTCCAGCCTCACAATCTCTGCTAGGTTCAAATCCGCTGTTGCAGTCTTGTGAGGATCTTCCTCTCTCTTGCTGAGCCTCTACTTTTTTGGAGTATGATATCTCTTCCCAAGGACTAGCCCCTCCTGACAATCCCAAAGTAGGTGAGATTTTCAGCCTCCTTGTATCCAAGGAGCACTCAGGCTGTACTTCTCCTGAGACAGATTTGTTTGTTCGTTTGGCAGTTCATGGCTTAGGATTACTCTTTGATTACAAGGTCTTTGTGAATCAGAGTCAACTAGGTAGTGATGGCTTGTGGAATCTTTTCAGAAGCAGATCACTAGGTCCTTCTGTGATTGGGTTCAAACAACCAGCATTTAGCTTTGTTTGTTGAGCACAAACAGTTTGCACCAACCAGGGACATGTCACCACTTAGAGCTATAAACTATAAACTAGCGCTGCTGAGTTATTCTGATCTGTGGTGACCCTGTGTGTATGCAGAGTAGACTGTGCTCCTTTAAACAGTCATGAATATGAGCTTATAGAAATATGCTACCAGATCTTTATCCGATATGCCTCCAGGTAGATTTGAATCAACAACCTTAGGGAAAGTAGCTAAGTATTTAACCGTTTATGCTATGCCGGGATTCCAATCATTTATGGCATTGCTAGATAAACATGAGGTTAGGTTCTAAAATATCCCTTTTGATCACTTTAACTTTAGTGCTGAGGTCTAGCTCTGTTCTTAAGACCCTTTTCTTTTTGTCATTGCCACTCTCAAGATTCCATAAACTCAATTTACACTGCAAAGTTGAGAAGGAGATATGTCAAGACCCTAATTAGGGTTTGAGATGAGG
This sequence comes from Elephantulus edwardii, assembly GCF_000299155.1. Lineage (NCBI taxonomy): Eukaryota > Metazoa > Chordata > Mammalia > Macroscelidea > Macroscelididae > Elephantulus > Elephantulus edwardii. The sequence continues at coordinate 4,294,909 of NW_006399801.1, read as the reverse complement.
GTTTGGTCCTCAAGACCCAAGGAGGAAAAACCGGACCCTGCCTTCCCTGCTCCCAGTCTCCCCCTTTCCTGGGACTCTTAGAGTAGGCTGGAGAATATGAAGGGATATGAAACCAAACCAAACTCATATCATACAAAATGTCCAAAAGAGGCTGGCTGAAAAAGGAAAGTTGGGGTTTTTCTGGGTATCCTCTAGCAGATGGATAAAAGATTGAAGTTGTCAATGATTACAACTTACTTGGAATCACAATCAACACCAATGGTAACAGGAGCCAAGAAATCAAAAGACATATTGCAATGGAAAAGCCTGCTGTCAATGATCTCTCCAACGGCTAAGGAGCAATGATGCCAGTTTAAAGACTAAGGTGAGTCTGAGTCAAACCATAGTCTTTTCTATTACTTGTTATGCAATTGAAAGTTGGATAATGAATAATGATGATAGAATAATCAGTGCCTTTGAATTGTGGTGTTGGAGAAGAGTACTGTATATCCCATGGACTGCCAGAAGACCAAATAAATGCTTCTTAGAGGCAAGAATGGCAAAACTTTTTCTCACATGTTTGGCATGTTGTTAGGAGTGGCTGATTCTTGGGAAAAGACACCATACTTGGAAAGATGGAGGGTGAGTGAAAGAAAGGGAAACTCTCAGTGGAATGGATTGACACAGTGACTGTAACGATGGGCTCAAGTATATCAGAGATGAGAGGATGGCCCAGGATAGAACAGGGTTTAGATCCATTGTTCGTAGGTTGCTATGAGTTGACTTGACGGCATCTAACAACAACAATACATGCCAGTAATTCAATGATAGAATTCTTGCTAAGTGGGAGACCCAGGTTAAAGCCTCAGATAACGTGCTGATGTGCAACCAACCTCAGAGGAGGCTTGTGTGTTGTTATTATGCTGAGCCGGTGTCAATGGGGTTTCCAGTCTAAAAAAAAATCAGCCAATGAAAACCCTGTGGCTTGCACAATTCAACCTATACCCCATCATAGTGATGGAGCAGACTGGATTGTATTTGATTCTGCTGTGTACAAGAGTGCTATGAGATGGGTCTTATTAATGGTAGTTAACAATAACAACAGTACATGCTAGGCTGCCAACTGAGAGAGTTACATAGAATATCTTCCTCTATTTTCTCCACTTCAGCCAGCATTATGAGGAAGGGGTGAGATTCCCTTTTCTAGAGTTTCCAGCTTTTCGTGCATTTCTTTATAATTGAATAATAAGCATTTTACTTCAATACTACAGTAATGTTTGCCTTCAAGTCAGAACTGACTCATCACTGACCTGCCAGTGGCTTTTCAGAGATAGTAAAGAAGGAGGAGATTGTACATCTTTCTCTTGTGAAGCAGCTGGTGGATTTTGAGCACAGCTCCTTACCAGCAACTATGGAAATAAGGCCACCAACTATGTCTAGATGAATTTTAGCGTTGTGGCCCAACAAACACCTATACAAGGAAAAAGACCCTGAGGAGAATCCATGTGTGATCTTTGGAGCAAGGATATCTTAGCAAAGGCCCTATCTCATACACACTGAGACTCTAGAATTGGAAAATCAAAAAAGAAGCTACAGGACTTACCTCAAGCTAAGAGAACTGAAGAACAAATTCAAGCCTTGAATTTTGCAATACTGAAAGACTTTATATATATATATACACACACACACATACATATATACATACATATACACACACATATATACACACATACATATATACATACATATACACACACATATATACACACATACATATATATATATATGGATGAAGTCTTGAATGATGCAGGAGGCATCAAAAGAAGATGGAAGTAATGATGAGCAAGGTCCAATGGTGATTAAATTTATGAAACACAATGCATCAGAGTAACTGTATGAAATACAATGTGAATGAAGAATAGCTTGAATAGCTAAGAAATTTGTAGATGGCTACCTGGCCAACTGACTGAAAGAGATAAGTATTTGTTCTCATTCCAAAAAAAGTTGATCCAACAGAATGTAGAAATTATGGAGCAGTATCCTTAATATCAGATGCAAGTAAAGACTACTGAAGATTATGAAAAAAAATGTCTGGAATAGTACATCAGCAGGGAATGATCATAAATTCAAGCTGGATTCAGAAGAGGTATTGGCAAGAGGGATACCATTGCTAAGGTCAGGTGGATCTTGGCTGAAAGTTAAAACACCAGAAAGATGTATATTTGTGTTTTATTGACTATGCAATAGTATTTGACTGTGTAGATCTAAAAAATTAGAGATAATCTTGAAAAGAAGTCACGAAAGACTTAATTTTGCTTATGTGAAACCAATATATAGACCAAGAAACTGTTGTTCAAACAGACTAAGAGAACACTTTGTAGTTTAACTCAGGAAGAGTATGCATCTGGGTTGGATCTTTTCTCCACATCTATTCAATCATTCAGTCTGTATGCTGAGCAAATCATTCAAGAAGCTGGATTGTCTGAAGAAGAACGTGGCATCACAATTAGAGGAAAATTCATCAACCACCTCTCCTGTATAGATGATGCAAACTAGCTTGTAGAAAGTGAAGAAGACTTGAAAATTTACCGTAGAAGATAAAAATCTGTAGTTTTCAGTATCGGTTGGTTACACCTGAACATCATGAAAATGAAAATCCTCAGCACTGGAACAAGAAGCAACATCATGATAGATAAAGATTGGAGTAGTCAATTATGTAATTTTAGTTGGATCCACAGTCAACACCCATGGTTACAGCAGTCAGGAAAGAAAAAGATGTATTGCATTGGGAAAATCTGCTCTCAAGGACTTCTCCAAAGTGCTGAAGAGCAAGGGTGTCAGTTTAAAGACTAAGATGCAAGGTCCAAGCCATAGTCTTTTCAATGAGTTCCTATATATCTGAAAGTTGAACTGTAAGTGAGGATGACATAAGAATTGATATCATTAAATTGTGGAGAAGAGCACTGACTATCCTATAGATTGCCTAAAGAACAGAATCTTTCTTGGAAGACATACAACTAGGGTACTCCTTAGATGCTAATACGGTGAAACTTGGTCTCACATACTCTGGGATGTTTCCAGTCTCTGGAAAAAGGCATCATGGTGGGAGGGATGGGTTGTCACAGTCACTGTATTAATGAGCTGAAGCATATCAGAGATGGTGAGAACAGCACAAAATTCAAAATTGGGGATTCAGATCTGTTCAAATGGTTGTTATGAGTTGTAGTTGACTCAATTACACCAAACAACAACAACTACCAGTGTTGCCCATTCAAAATTGACGCATAGCTGAATCTCCAGAGGGTTCCTGAGAATGTAAATCATATGAGAGGGGATTTACTATCTTTCTCCTGCAGAATGGATTGTGCATTTGAACTGCCAAAGAAATGAAGCCTTGGGGTTAACAATACAACACCCTATGAACTACGCTACCAAGTGCTCCTCTGTGGTTTCCAGCAATAGTTCTTAAATGTTTCTAGAACATCAGAGACACGTGGAAGGCTGGATTAACCCTAAGAGTAGTTCTAATTCCATGAGTAAAATCTGAGAATTTGCATTTCTAAGTTTTTCCAGGTGTTGTTGCTGATTTAAGTTTCACAAGTGTGAATCACTGATTTGTATGAACTTGGAGTGTGTACAGAATGTTGCTGACTTCATCTGAGAGAGGCCATCTGTCCTACTATAGCCCTGGCCCAGGAGGGTTCAGTCCTGGAGGGCTGGAGCAGGAGGGGAGAGGGAAGGGAGCCAAGGGATGGACATCCTGTCTTTTATTCCCTCCCCCTCCTTTTGAATAAATGTCACTTTTTGAGGAAAAAGGGTGTGTGTGTGAAGAATTGTGTCTCCCTGAAAGAAATCCCAGAGATGGGAATCCCAGAATGCTTAACTGGCATCATGCAAAATCGACACATAGACCAACAAGCAGTTGTCTAAACAGAACAAGGGAGCACTGCAAGGTTTAAAACCTGGAAAGTTGTGTATCAGGGTTCTTTTCTGTCTCCATATCTATCCAATCTGTATGTTGAGAAAATAATTTGAGAAGCTGGATCCTATGAAGAAAAAAATGTGGCATCAGGATTAGAGGAAGACTCATCAACAACATGTATTGTGCAGATAACACAACCTCACTTGCAGAAAGTAAAGAAGAATTGATACCTTTGAATTGGGTGATGGTGAAGAGTTGACTATTTCATGAACTGCCAAAAGAATAAACAAATCTGTCTTGAAAGAAATGCAGTCATAGTGCTCCTTAGAGATAAGGATGGTGAAACTTCATCTCACTTTGGCACATTCTCAAGAGGAATCAATCCTTGGAAAGAGATATTATGCGGAGAAAGGTGAAGCATCCGAGAAAAAGAAGACCATCAACAAAATGGACTGGCACAGTGACTACTACCACATGGGTTCGAAGGAGATTCAGGGTAGGGCAAGGTTCAGATCAGTCATTCACAGGGTCACTACGGGTCCATAGTTGACTTAATAGCAACAAGAAATGCTTAAGTAGTAATTCTTGGTATTGGTAACTTGGCCCTGTATGGAATCAGGCTCGTTGAAGATATAATCAGTTAATATGTGATCATATTAACCATACCAAAGTCAAGATGAACCTACTCCCATCTAAACACCATCCTTAGAAAAGACACAAAGACGCAAGCTGGAGGGGGAGATAGCCATGTGAGGATGAATCTACAAGCCAAAGAACATGTACAGCTCCCAGAAATGCAATAGTCAAGGACAGCTCTTCCACTCCAGACCTTGCTAGAGCAAGGATGGCTAAGTCATTGCCCAGAACTTGGACTTCCAACTTCCAGATCTGTGACACAATATTGCCAGTTCTTAGAAACTCTGTTGTCCTTTGTTATGGCAACCCCAGGGAACTCACAGATGACATCAGCTATGGGCCAGGTCCTAGATCTGAGCCCTAACGTGACAGAATTTAAGGACTTTCCTTTCTCCTCTCATTCAAACTCTTTTCCCCTCATCTTTCCTCAGCAGTTGCCCTGCCTTCAGGTACCCTTAGATTCTAGAACACATTCTTCACAGAGATAATTCATGTCCGTCCTCTTCCCTGTTAATGGTTAATTCATGTCATAAAGGATCTGTGAATTTTTTTTTCAAGTCAACCAACACACATCCAAGAAGAATGCATTCTTTCCCCCTCTTTTCCATCTTCTATATTGACACTTCCTTTTGTGTTTATTTTCCTGTAACATATTTGCCTGTCTCTATACTGGATCATAGTGACAACTGTCACAGATGAAGAAAATGCTGCCCAGTCCTGTCCCATTGCCACACTGATTTATCAGATCCTTGCGACTCATAGAATTTTCATTAGCTAAATTTCAGAAGTAGATTTCCAGGCCTTTTTTCCTCATCTACCTTGATGCTACTGAAGAGTATACAAAAATGACTGGAACAGCACATCAGCAGAGAACTGCCAAAAGTCCAGGCTGGGTTTAGAAGGGGTTGTGGTACTAGGGATATTGTAGCTAATGTTAGATGGATCTTAGCTGAA
>NW_006399801.1:4277840-4287268 GCF_000299155.1 Elephantulus edwardii | reverse complement strand
TGAAGAGATTGAGATTGTTCACAGCTTTAGTTTGCTTGGCTCCACAGTCAACACTCTTGGCACCAGCAGCCAGGAAATTAAAAGGTGCATTGCCATGGAGTCTGCTGTTAGGGATCTCTCCAAAGTACTGACGAGCAATGGTGTCTCTCTGGAGACTAAGGTGAGTTTGATACAGGCCATGGTCTTTGCAATCACTTGTTATGCATCAGAGACTTGGACAATGACTAGGGAGGATAGAAGGAGAATTGATGCCTTTGAGCTGTAGTGCTGGAGAAGAGTATTGAGGGTACTATGGACTTCACAAACAGATTTGTCCTTAAGAGGGTTAAACCAGGCTGCTCCTTGGAGGCAAGGATTCTGAGGGTTCATCTAACATACTTTGGACATGTTGTAAGGAGGGACCTGGTCCTTGGAGAGGGACATCATGCTTGGGAGGGTGGAGGGCCAACATAGGAGAGGAAGGCCATCTTTGAGTTGGATTGATTCAGTGACTGGGGTAATTGGGATGGGAATGTCGGAGAGTACGACTGGCATAGGACAGAGCAGAGTTTAGGGCTGTTGTACATAGGGTCACTATGAGTCGCAAGCCACTCGACGGTACATAAAAATAACAACAGCTTCCAGAAATGTGATAGAATATATTTAGGTGTCTTTAGCCACAAACGTTGTTAAAATAGTCATATGAGGTCAGACTTGAGAAAAGATTTACAATCACGAGCCTGACATTAGAGCTTGCACTGTATATGGAGTGGGGGAGGGGGTTGCTTTTTAAAAATTGTATTCTTTTTAAATTTATTACTTTGTTTTGATGGAATGTTTACAGAGCAATTGATTTTCCATTCATTCGTGCACACAGATTTTGTTATATGGCAGTAATTATGATTTCCACATTCTTATAGCACTCTTCCCACTTTCTGTCTGTAATTCTTGTTTCTCTATAGTCTTTTATCCTATCCTTTTTTGAATGCTAAGCTTTCTCCTTGGGCAAATATTACCCTTATAATGTTGTAGGATTGCTTGTTCTAAGGAAGGCATACTTCTCTGATGTCACTGTTCACCTTACAACTCATTCATTGCTGTCAAGTTGAACCTGACTCATAGTTGCTCCTCCAGTGGATTTTTAGAGGCTATAAATCCCAGTAGAAGAATTCGCCCATTTTTCTCCTGTGGAGCCTCCAGAGAGGCACAGGTTTTCTGTTAGCAATAAAATCCCCTGTGGGCTCTCCATTAAAGCTTTACTCACCTTGTAATCATGTCTATTATGAGCCGCAAGAATGAATTTTGCTTCAGACCCAAAAGGTTATGAGTCTCCAGGGTTCCACGAGTTTCTTCTGTTAGACTAGTATATGTAGTCACTTCTATAATTCCAAGTCTTGTTCCATGTTTTCCTCTTGGACCCTCTACTGTGATCCTTTCTTTAAAAAAAATTATTTTATTAATTTTAGTGAACATTTATAGAAATTTTGGATTTCCATTCATTCATTGTTGCACATTTCTCCCTGCCCAGCCCTCCCCACCCCCAGTTCGCTCCTCTCTTTGAAAAGTAGAAAAAAAAAATTCTTTTATTGGTATACAATTCCCCTACACCCCACACCCCTGCCCTGAGTACACTCCCCTATGCAGCCTTCATTCTGGACTCTTGTGATAACCATAATACCCTATCATATATCAGTTTTTAATTGTTCTCTCCCTCATCTGTTTCAATACAGTATATATAATTTATCCAGTTTTTCTCAGTCTTACCCCAACCCCGAGGTCAGTCCTGTTTCACAACAATGGCTCTATGCAGGATTTGTCCTATTGTAACTGAGATACTTCACTCAGCATAATGTCCTAAAGAGTCACCCATTTTGAATAATATTGTATGAGTTCCTTGTTTTTCAATGCAGCATAGTATTCCATTGTGTGACTATATATACCACAGCTTCTCTATCCATTCATTTGCTGATGGACACCTGGATTGTTTCCAACTCCTTTCTATTGTGAACAAGGCTGCAATAAACATGGGTGTGCATATATCTGCTTGGATGGCAGTTATGGTCTCTTTAGGATATATTCCCATAATGGAATTGCTGGGTCAAATGGTATCTCTATTTGCAACTTTTTGAGAAAGCGCCATACAGCCTTCCGCAGTGGTTGCACCATTTTACACTCCCACCAACAGTGAAGAAGGATTCCAGTTTCTCCACAACCTCGCCAGCATTTGTTGCTTGCTGTTCTGCTAAATTTTGCTATTCTTACTGGGGTGAGATGATATCTCATAGTTGTTTTAATTTGCATCTCTCTTAGAGCTAGGGATTTTGAACATTTCTTCATGTACTTGTTAGCCATCTGAAGGTCATCTTAGGTGAAGTGCCTGTTCATATCCTGTGCCCATTTTTCTATTGGATTATTTACCTTTATCTTGTTGTGGTGCTCAAGTATTTTATAAATTTTAGATATAAGTCCCTTATCTGACATGTCATTCCCAAATACATTTTCCCAGTCTGTGGCTTCCCTTTTTACCCTGTTGGAGAAGTTTTTGGATGTGCATAGGGATTTGATTCTTAGAAGGTCCCATTCATCGATTTTATCTTCTCTTGGTTGTAGATTGTTATCCTTTTTAGAATGGCCAGCAGTGGTAGCTGGAAAAGATTCAGTTTTTCTCATTTTTGGGTAGCAATCTCATCTCAGGGCCGTGAAAACTGACATCCTTTGGACTAATTGTTTCTTGTTTGCTTGATCTTCTTTGCTCTTTTTTGTTCCAGAGAGCAAGAGGACTAACAGTTTGATTTTAGATATCTGATCCTAAGCTTTGAATGCCCTAGTCAGTACTCATTGAAGCATGTAGTAGGACACTACTCTTGAGGACTGCTCTTCTTGCAGTTAGGTGCCCTTAGGTCGACTATGCCTCATAGCAATCCCGTGAACAACAGATCAGAACCTTGCTCTACTGGCAGCATCCCCATGCTCTCTGCTATGCTCAGGCTCATCGTTAGAGTCACTGAGACAACCAAGACATCTTGTTCAAGGTTGTCTTCTCATTCTCTAACCCTCTATCTTTCTCAGCACGCTGTCTTTTTCCAAGGACTGATCCTCCTGATAACATGCCCCAAAACAAGTAAAATGATGCTTCACCATCTTCGACTCTAAGAAGCACTCTAGCTGCTCCTCCTCCAAGATAAACCTGCCTTATCTATTGGCAGTCCATGGGATACTCTGTACTCTTCTTCAACACCACAGTTCAAAAGCATCAATTCTTCTCTAGTATTACTTATTTTTCTTCAATTTTCAGATGTATAGGGAGCAACTGAAATTGTCTTGCATTAGACACGTTTCAGTCTTTAAACTGACATTCTTGTTCTTTAGCGCTTTGAGAAGATCCTTGACAGCAGATTTTCCTAATGTAATATATGTTTTTATTTCTTGGGTGTAGATTAATAATGTCAATCTTTTCTCCATCATGATATTGCCTATCATCAATTTGTTTCTGTGTGGAGGCAGTAAATTTATCCAGTAGTGAGGAAATGTTATTTTTTAATTATTTTTTTATGTTAAGATGTAATCCGTATTGAAGGATAGAGTCTTTGCTTTTCTTTAGTAAGTGTCCTTGAGTCTATCCCAACTTAATTGAAAAACCATCTCAATAATAGTTCTGACACATTGAACACTAATGACTGAAGACCAGATAAGTTGTGAGAAAATAAACAGCACATGAAGAAAGAAAGATTTACTATAAAGATAAGAAGAGTGGGGGGGGCGGGGAAGGACCAAAATGAATGTCAGAAGAGACTCTGAAACTTGCACTGCAATGGAGAGAGGCCAAAGCAAAGAGAAGAAATGCTGAAGGAAGAGATAAACAGAAGATTTAAAGTGCAGCTCAGGAAAACAAAGCAGAGTATTACAACAAAATGTGCAAAGACATAGAGTCAGGAAGCCAAAAGGGAAGAACACACTCAGCATTTCTCAAGCTGAAAGAACTGAAGAAAAAAAGTCAAGCCCTGATTGCAATAATGGAAGTTTCTATAGGCAGAATATGGAATAATTTAAGGAGCACAAAAAAAGGGAAAGAACATACAGAGTCATTATACTAAAAAGGGTTGGCTGACCCTGAACCATTTCAGGAAGTAGCATATGATAAAAAACTTATAGTACTGAAGAAATAAGTTGAAGCTGCACTCCAGGCATTGGGAAAAATAAGGGCCCAGGAATTTATGTATTACTAATTTACATGATTAAACCCCAGAAGTAGTCCCTGGTGTGCTCACTAAGCCATTCCAAGAAATTTAGAAGCTAGCTACCTGACCTACTGACTGAAAGAGATTCATATTTGTTCTCATTAAAAAAAAAACATGTACTCCAGCAGAGTTGGAAATTATCAAATACTACTATTAATATCACATACAAATCAAATTGTTCTGAAGATTATTTAAAATTAAGTGGAAAATTCAGATTTTTAAGCTGGATTCAGAAGAGGTTTTGGCAAGAGGGATATCATTGTTGATGTCAGATGGATCTTGACTGAAAGCAGAGAATACCAGAAGAAAGTCTTAGAAGAATTTTATTGACTATGCAACAACGTTTGACTTTGTGAATCATAACAAATTATGACTAATATTAAGAAGAATGAGAGTCCCAGAACACTTAATTGTGTTCATGAGAAACCTATTCTTAGAACAAGAAGCAGTTTGTTTGAACTCTTCAAGGTTTAAATTCAAGAAAGGGGTGCATTTGGGGTGTGTCTTTTCTTCATATCCATTCACTCTGTATGCTGAGAAAATAATTTGAGAAGTTGGACTTTAGGAAGAAGATGTGCCATCAGGAATGGAGGAAGACTCAGCTTTCTGAGGACTAGCTTATGCTCTTTGACCTTTCTGTCACTTCACGGTATGGTTCAAGCTCATATAGCTTCTCTTCTTATTGTTGGCTCTACCCTATCTATATAGCACATACGTATTTACCATACAAGCAAATGTACGTATAGAACTCTTATCTGACAAACCTACATAATGACATGAGTGTAGTCCCTTTCACCTGTGTGACTTTATCTTTCCTGTCTGACTTTGTCTCCACCTGTAGTGCTTGTCGCTACTAACAGGGCAGAATTATCCATATAATAATGTTTCCCTTTGATACTTTTTGTTTGTATATATTTAGTAAAGATATGCTACTTTAAAAGTTTTTGAAAATTAAATCTAGGCTAAATTTTTATAACACATCTTGGATGAATCTTGAAAATACTATCTCCAGTAAAATGAGTCAGAAACACAAAAAAGCAAACATTGTATGGCCCCACTTCCATAAAGTATGTAGTAAAGATAAATACACAGAACTAAAGGAAGATTATTGGTCACTAGGATTTGGAAGGAGAAAGGAATGAGGATTTGCAGCAAGATCAAAAGCTCCAGACTGGAGCTGTGTAGGAACTACTGTTTAGGAACCTTCTAGAAGGGAGTTTGTCTTCAAATGCCTGGGAAAATAGGGGCTATGAGACTTGATCGTGTCCTATTTCTGACTCCCTTCCTCTCCAGCCCCCAAATAAAGACAAAAATAAATGAGCTAAAATTCAGTGCTGTTAATTGCTGTTACTTGCCAGGTTTGTCTCTGGTAGCTGGTGACCTTGGGTCCTGTGCCATCGTCATGGCATGTTTGAACTCTTGTTTTCATTATGTGTCAGCCCATCTCATTGAGGTCTCTTCAGTATTGCTGACTCTCTACTTTCCCAAGCATCCTGTTCTTTTTTATTGATTAGTATTTCCAGAAGACATGTCTAAGTAAGTAAGGTGAAGTCTTGCTATTCTTGCTCTAAGAAGCATTTTGATTGTATTCTAAACCATTCTTGTTCATTCTTATGGCCATTTATGGCATATTTAATATTTCTCACCAACACCACAGTTTGAATACATCGCTTCTTATTTACAGCGAAATGCATTATTTTGATAATTTAAGCAGCTGTGTAACCCTCATCTCAATCAAGATTCACTCTAGAAATTTCTCTATTCACTCTTTCGTAGCTGATCATGCCCTCCCCAGAGGCAGCTGTGGTTCTAATTTCTATTCCATAATTTTCCTGTTCCTGAACATCAGATAAATTGAATCATATAATATATTATATATATATATATATATATATATATAATATATTCACTCTTTTCCTTTTTCTGTGGTTTGACTGTTCCACAATTTGTCACTTATTTGTCTCTAGATGAGTACATGACTCTTTCTAGTGTTTTACTTTTTTATTTTTAGGTTTTTACTTTTACGGACAAGGCTGTTGTGAATTTCCTTGGACAAGTCTTATTGTTGATACATGTATCTTGGAGTGAAATCTCTGGGTCATGGGATTGTGTATGGTTAATACTACAGGAATCTGCCAAACTAATTTTCTCAAATGCCTTCTGTCTTAGAATCGTGTCACAGGGAGGAGTGTTCTGGCATCCTCTCGAGCACTTGGTGTTCAACCTAAATGCCTAGACACTAAATTGTACCTTCTCCTCTCCACAAAACCAACTTATTATGTCTGTCATGTTGATATCAGCCATACAGAACAGAACTGCCATGTAGGGTTTCTGAGACTGCCATCTTTAGGGAACTCGACTTCTACATCTTTATCCCTCAGAGTGGCCAAGCAGTTTGAACTGCTGGCGTTTTTGGTTAGGAGGCCACCATTTTAACCACTGTCACATGCTCTCTCACTGTCTACAGCGTACAGCAATGCCCAGTGTCCACAGAAGGAATTCTGAAGATCTACACATTATAGGTCAAGGTAAAGATCAGCAAAAAGGTGACATCATTCACAGGGCTGGTTGGGCTCACATGAGGCTGAAGGGTTAGGAGGAGAGAAGGACACCCGCCACAACATGGGGCTCGGTGACAGCCGGGGGGACGGGTGGGCAGGCCCCAGCAAGTGAGTTCTTTCACCTGAAAGACAAGTAGTATTGAATGCTATATATGGCTATAAAATGGTATTCTGTATATCATATTTAAAAACCCACTAACATAAAACACCTTCAAACTATCTGTTCCCCTGGTAAACAGTAAAAGAAGCAACTGCAAGAGACTAGCCATCCAATACCACTTAGGACACGGTATCCTTCAGTGAAGGCCCTTTCCAGTTCACTTAGCAGCTGTAAAGTCTGCCAGCTCCCACCACATCCGATGACAGGCAAGTCACCTCTCCTTCAGGTCCTTCCTGAAAGGACAGGCACCCTCTGCCTGTCTATTGTCTTCCTTCCTTCTTTCCTTGGTGTGTCTCTCTCTCTGTCTATTTTCTCCCTGGGTCTCACCCTCCTTCCTTTCTTCTCTGTATCTCTCTCTTGTTGTCTTTATCGGATTCACATAAATGGGCTCTCTGACTCTCTTTCTTGGAACACGCAGATAGTCATGTGCAATATTACTATAAGGCCCAGATGTTCACCCCCAACAGAGGGTCCAGCACATTAGCAGTAATTCACACCCCTTTAGACCACCACTTCTCCTGAACCTATGGTTAGCTTTGACTCTTATTTTATTTTTAAAAACAGTGTCCTTTTATCATATAGATATATTGCTAAAAAGCATAATTTGGTTTTAAATTTATTTTCTCTCTCTCTTTTTTTTTTGCTTTGAACAGAAAAATCAGAACGTTTGTCACATTGAATGTAGCTTTTTGGGATTCATTTTTCCATTAGATGTTATAATGCTAAGGTGTGCTTACATGGTCATGATTTGTTACTATTTAGATGCCAGTCAAGATGACTTCCTCTCACAGTGATCCTATGGACAACAGATGCACCCCCTGCCCTATCCTATGCCATCCTCAAGATTGCCACTACACTTAAGCCCATTGTGTCAATTTATCGCATTGAAGTTATTGTTGTTATGCACTATTGAGTTGGAACCTTACAGCTGAACCTCCACTGGGAACAAATCACATGCAAGGAGACGGCCCATCCTGTGTCCACAGAGCAGCAGGTGGATTCGATCTGTGTGCCCTTGGGTTGCTTACTAGTAGGTCATCAGAGCTCGCTTGTGGATGTAGTTGTAGCTATTTCATTTACTGTAATCTAACAGTTCATTATGTGGTTATGCCACATGCATCCACTGTCCACTTACTTGAGTGGCTTTTTGGCAATGACCAACGGTGCTCTGTGTAAATATTCTTCTGCACGTCCCTGGTAAATGTGGGCAGGAGTTCCCTGTAGGTATGTGCCTGGTGTGAACGTTCAACTTTAAGAAACAGTGGCAAACTTTTCCATTTGCACTCCCACTTGGCAAATATAAGTGAAGAAAATAGAGAAGACTCAATAACTTGGTCTGGAAAAAAATGCTTTTTCATACAGGAAGAAAAAAGTTTGGCCCTTTTCTTACATTAGCCACAAACTCCAGATAGCGCAGGGATTTATATTTCAACAGCTAAGTTTTTAGTTTACAAAAAAAGGGATTGTAAAAAGAGGTTTTCAGCAGAAAATGCATTTGTAGAAAAAAAGGTTAATTAATATTTATTTTTATATAGGTTATGTTGCACGGCCATAAAACTGTCCTATAGGATTTCCAAAGTTACAAATATTTACAGATGCAGACTGCCTCATTTTTTTCTCATGGTGTGATTGGTCGATTCGAACCATAAACGTTTCAGGTAATAGCTGAGTACTAAATTACTATGCCACAAAGGATCCTTCTTCTTTTGGTTTGTTACTATGTTAGGTGTTAAGTCAGCTATGCCCTTTAGTAACCCTAAGAATAGCATATTAATCCCATATCCTATTCTGGCCATGAAGCCCATTGTTGCAGTCAGTGTACCAGTCCTGTCGTGATGGTTTTCCTCCTTTTTGTTTACCTTTCCCAGCATGATGTCTTTTTCCAAAGATTGGTGCCTGCTGACAACAGGCCCAAAATACACCTGATGAAGATTCACCATCCTTATTTCTAAGGAGTACCCTGGTTACATTTCCTCCAAGACAAATGCTGTATTCAATATGCTTCTCCAACACCACAATTCAAAGGTATTGACCTTATTTGATCTTCTGTATTAATTCTCCAATTTACATTTGCATACAAAATAGCTGAAAATACCAGGCACACTGTAAATTGACACCCTTGCTCTTTAGCACTTTGTTATTGTTAGTTACTATTCAATTGACACACCACTTGAGATGACCCCATGCAACACTTTCTGGTCCTCTCCATGCCTAAGCTTGTTTGCAAATCAGACCATTGTAATCTATGGAGCTTCTGTTGACTGATTTTTGAGTGTAGATTTCTACGTCTTTCTTCCAAGTTCATCTTAATCTGAAACTCTGCTGAAATCTGGTCAGCATCGTAACAAAACACAAGCTTCCACTGACAGACACATGAAGTGTATTGATTGGTCTAGGTTTACCACATACAAGACAAGAATCACTGATGACTGAAATACTCTTATCTCAATGATAATTTTTTTAAAAAATGATCTATTCTTGGTTTTAAGA
>NW_006399801.1:4276438-4277740 GCF_000299155.1 Elephantulus edwardii | reverse complement strand
TTGTGAGGAGAGACCAGTCCTTGGAGAAGGACATCATGCTTGGGAGGGTGGAGGGCAGGCGCAGGAGGGGAAGGCCCTCTTTGAGGTGGATTGATTCAGTGACTGGGATAATCGGGATGGGTGTGTCAGAGACAGTGCAATTGGCACAGGACAGAGCAGAGTTTAGGGTTGTTGTACATAGGGTCACTATTAGTCACAAGCGATTCCACGGCACATAACAACAACAACAACAACAACAACCTTGAGTTACTGTAATCAAGGATGCTTTAGGCAGAATATTAAATGATCCAGGAAGTATTCAAACAAGATATAAAGCATACAGTGAGTCACTGTACCAAAAGGAATTGGCAGACACAGAAGAATTTCATGAAACAACATATGAGCAAGAGCCTATGGTGATGAAGGAAGAAGTTCAAGCTGCTTTGAAGAAAATAGCAAAAATTAAGGCCCCAGGAATAGATGGTATCCCAATTGACATATTTCAGCTGACACATGCTGCCATGGATGTGCTCAACAAGTTGTGCCAAGAAATCTGGAGAACAACCACTTGGCCAACTGACGGCAAGAGATCTATATTTGTTCCCATCCCAAAGAAGGGTGACCCAACTGAGTGTGGAAAGTATAGAACAATCTCATTGATTTCACACGCAAGCAAGATTCTACTGAAGGTTATCCAAAAATGACTGGAATAGCACATCAGCAGAGAACTGCCAGAAGTCCAGACTGGGCTTAGAAGGGGTCGTAGTACTAGGGATATTGTAGCTAATGTTAGATGGATCTTAGCTGAAATAGGGAATACCAGAGAAATGTCTGTTTGTGTTTCATTGATTATGCAAAGGTGTTTGACTGTGTGGACCATAACAAATTGTGGCTGACTCTGAGAAGAATGGGAATCCCAGAACACTTGATTGTGCTAATGAGAAACCTATACTTGGACCAAGAGGCAGTCATCAGAACAGAGCAAGAAAATACTGCATGGTTCAATTCAGGAAGGGCATACGCCAGAGATGTGTCCTGTCTCCATACCTTTTCAACCTGTATGCGGAACAGATTATCCGGGAGGCTGGGCTCTATGAGGAGAAATGCGATATCAGGATTGGTGGAAGATCTAGCAACAATCTATGTTATGCAGATGACACAACCCTGCTTGCTAAAACTAAGGAGGACCTGAAGCACCTGCTGCAGAGTGTCAAGGACTGCAGCCTCCAATATGGATTGAGGCTCAATGTCAAGAAGACAAAGATTCTCACCACCGGACCAATTGGTTGCATCAGGATGGATGGTGAAGAGATTGAGATTGTT
>NW_006399801.1:4267167-4275596 GCF_000299155.1 Elephantulus edwardii | reverse complement strand
GGGGAGAAGGGTGCAACAATGAATGAATGGAATCCCAAAATCTCTGTAGATGTTCATTGAAACGAAAAATAAACAACCTAAATTTTAAAAAAAAAAAGAATATTCATAGCAAAACATACACCAATCCCACAATTTCTACATGAACTAGTGAGTGGCATTGATTATATTCTTTGGGTTGTGTATCCATGCTCACTTTCTCACCCTCCTTTTCTGAGCTGTTGCTCCTTAACATAAACTCAGAACCCTCTCAGATTTCTAGTTAATCCTTTGAGTTGCTATTTTCTGTGTGGTCAAGAGCATAATGCTCAAGGCAAACTATTTTCCTAGTTAAATAAGCTATTGTTTTTGGTTTAAGGTATAAAGATTATCTCAGGGCAATATTTCCAGGGGTTCATGCATCTCCATGGCTCCAGTAAATCTAGAATCGATGACATTTTTAAATTTTCTGAATTTTCTTCCTTGATTATGACTTAATCCATGAAATCATGGATCAAAATGTCCAATAATGGCAGACAGGCATGGTCAGTTCTTCTGGTCTCATGACAGTGGAGGCACTAATTCTTTTGAGGCAGTCAACCAGTCATTCCATTTTCTCCTACTGCTCCTCACTGTGGTTCTTCTTCTGTTGCTCCAGGTGAATAAGAAGAATAATAAAACACCCTTTTCCTTATGAATCAGGGTGAAGTCTCTCTCAGGGAGGAGTGATAGGGAATGGCAAAGGACACACTGACAAAGGAGATTAATCAGAACTGGCTTTGACAAGCACTGTGGCAATTGGACAATTAAAACAGACATTCAAGGGGGGATAAAAAAGAACGAATTGGGGAGGAGGGTAGAGAAAATAGTGCAACAATGAATGAATAAAACCCCAAAATCTCTGTAAATGTTAATTAAAACTAATAAAATTTAATAATAAAGAAAAAAATAATGAAACAATACAACAAAACCCCAAAACAAACCACAATGTACAGGAATGATTGTATGAAATATAATGTCAATGAAGGAAAGTGTGAAATACAAAATAAAATCCAACCAAAAAAATCCCCCAAAACCAAAACTAAGCCCAATGGTATTGAATTAATTCTAACTCCTAGTGACTCTCCATTGAATTCCCAAGTTTGTAAATATTAATGTTACTGGTTTTGTGTACCATAGCCACCAGTGGGTTTTCAGAGGCAGTAATCTCACCCGAGGAGATTACCTATCCTTCTATAGAGCAGCTGCAGCATTTGAACCATGTGGCTTCAGGATTGCAGTGCAGATTCTTACTACTAGGCCACCAGATGAACTCAATCAACATTTCTTAAGCTGAAGGAGCTGAAGGAACTGAAGAACAAATTCAAGCCTCAAGTAGCAATACTTTAAGGATGCTATGGGCAGAATATTGAATGACCCAGGAAGCAACAGAAGACACAGAATTTTGTATCAAAAAGAATTGGCTGACACAGAAGAATTTCATGAAGCAACATAAGACCAAGAGGCACTGGTGATGCAGGAGGAAGTTTAAGCTGCTCTGAAAGAATTGGCAAAAATCAAGGGCCCAGGAATTAATAGAATACCAGCTGACATATTTCAGCAAACAGGTGCAAACCTGGATGTGCTCACCAGGCTGTAACAAGGAATCTGGAGGACAACTACCTGGCCAGGTCCAATAGTGCGTGGAAATTATTGAACAATATTACTACTAACCATACATACGTAAAATCCTGCTGAAAATCACCCAAAAATGACAGGAAAAGTACATTGACAAAGAACCACCAGAAATACCAGGTAGGTTGAGAAGAGGCTGTGGAACTAGGGATAACATCACAAATGTCAGATAGATCTTAGCTGAAAGCAGAGAGTGCCAGAGGAATGTTTATCTGTCTTTTATTGGCTATGTAAATGTGCCCATTTTGCGATTGGGTTGTTTGACATTTTCTTTTTGATGTGATGGAGTATTCTGTAAATGTTAGGTATCTCCCTTATAAAATATATAATTGCCAAATTTCCCCCCCCCAGGCTGAGAGTTTAATTTTTACCCAGTTGGAATTTTTTTTTATATACATAAGGATTTGATTTTTAGAAGGTGATCTGGAGCTTTCTAAAAAGTTGGAGGTAAAAATACTGTTTGATCCAGCTATTTCACTACTGGAAATATACTTGAAAGAAACAAGAGCTGTGATACAAATAGAACATCCATGCTTATTGCTGCATTATTCACAATAGTAAAAAGATATAAGCAGCCCATCTGCCCACCAACAAACAAATGGACAGAAAAACCATGGTACATCCACAGAATTAAATATTACATAACATTGAAAAACAATGGACTTGTAAAATAGTACACAACATGAGTGAGTTAGGAAGACATTAAGCTGACATCAGTCACAAAAGGACAAATATTGCATAAAACTACTGTTATTAAATAGGCTTGACATGGGTGGAGTAGAACAGGAAAAGAATGGATAGATAATGAACACTGCACTACATCAGATGACTTGTCTGAAAAAGGAATGTATGATTAAGCATTATATGTATGACAACAATCTGGAATAAGAGGTGCACTACAAAGTAAAATGGGAGAGGGAGAAAGGACTTTTGTTGAGTCCTTGGGGTTTTCTTTGTACACTATCATATTGTCTGTGTATAGTGACAGTTTAACCATCTCTATGCCAATTTGGATGTCTCTTATTTCCTTCTCTTGTCATATTGCCCTAGCAAGTACTTTCAATGCAACATCCTTGCCTGGGAAAGCCTTTAAGTCTTTCTCCATTGAGAATTATATTAACACTTGGGTTTGCATATGTATTTTTCAGTATGTTGAAGAAATTTCCATCTATTCCTATTTTGCTGAGTGTTTTAACTTGAAAATGATGTTGGATTTTGTCAAAGGTCTTTTCTGTGTCATTTGACAGGATCGTGTGGTTCTTGTTTTTTGTTTTGTCAATACGATTATGGTAATTGTTTTTCTTATGTTTAATCATCCTTGCATACCTGTTATGAATCCCACTTGGTCATGATTAATTCTTTTTTTATGTGCTTTTGGCCAGAATTCTATTAAGGATTTGGCATCTATAGTCATGAGAGATATTGGTCTGTAATTTTCCTTGTTGGCAATATCTTTACCTGGTTTGGTACTAGGGTTATGCTTGCTTCATAGAATGACTCTGGAAGTGTTCCCTTCTATTTTTCAAAATAATTTAAGGAGAATTGGTGGTAGATTTTCTCTGAATGTTTTATAGGATTTAACTGTGAAGCCACCTGGGACAGGACTTTATTTGTGGGGAAATCTTTTTCCTTTGTGCTGAGTCTGTTCAAATGTTCTACATCCATCCATGCCAATCTGGGCAGGGTATGCGTTTCAAGGAATTTGTTGATTTTCTCTAGATTTTCAAATGTATTGGAATATACATTTTTAGAACTGCCAGAATTACAAGCTGGGTTTAGACGAGGTTGTGGCACTAGAGACATTATCGCCAATGTCAGATGGATCTTGGCAGAAAGCGGAGAGTACCAGAGGAATGTCTAGTTGTGTTTCATTGACTATGCAAAGGCGTTTTTATGGAGTACAACAAATTGTGGCTAACCTTGGGGAGAATGGGAATTCCAGAATACTTGATTGTGCTCTTGTGAAACCTGTACTGGGACAAGGAAGTAGTCCTCACTGCATGGTTCAAAACCAGGAAAGGAGTGCGTCGACTATGCATCTTGTCTCCATACCTTTTCAATCGATATGCAGGACAGATCATTCTGGAGGCTGGGCTTTAAATGGAGAAGTATGGCATCAGGAATCATGCTTGAAAGGATAGAGGGACAGCCCAGGAGAGGAAGACCTCAGATGAGATGGATTTGATACAGTAACTGGGTAATGGGGATAGGTGTGTCAGTGAGTGAGACTGGCTCAGGACAGGGCAGTGTTCATAGCTTGTTGTACATAGGTTGGGTATGAGTTTCAGGTGACTCGATGGCACATAAAAACAGCAACAATATTATATTATTTATTTCATTTCATCTCGTTCTGTTATGATGTCACCTCCATAATTTCTTATTTGAGTTATTTTTGTCTTCTCTTCCTGTTTGTTGTTGTTGTTGTTGTTAAGTTTTCCAATGGTTTATCTATTTTATTTATCCTTTCAAAGAATCAGCTCCTGATCTTCTTGTTGGTTTCAATTGTCTTTCCATTTTCTATCTCATTGATTTCAGCTTTTATCCTTATAATTTTCTTTCTTCCAGAGGCTTTGGGGTTAGATTGTTCTTCTTTTTCTGTGTGGTGGAGGTGTTGAGTTATGTCATTAATTTTGTTTCTTTTTTTCACAAGTTTCTCAGTGCCTTCCTTGTCCTCCTCATGTTCTGGGATTCCAAACATATGTGCATTGCTCTTTTTGATGTCATCTCATATGATTCTAATGTTTTCTTAATTTTCCTTCTGTCTCTTCTTTTTTTTCTCTTCTATTATGTTACCATCAAGGTTCTTGTCTTCTAGCTCAAAGGTTCTCTTCCAACTCTTCTGTCCTATTCCCCGCCCCCAGCATGTTAAAGACTTCTGCAATTTTGATCTTGATACTCTGTATTACATTTTTATGCATTTCTGTTATTTCCAATGTTCTGTTGCCTGTATGCTCTGTGTCTTATTATGATTCTTAAATTTCTTTTACATTTTTTTTACAGTTTTAATTCTTTATTCCATCTTTTGCAATTTCTTCAGTAGTCGTTTATGTTCCTCTACGTGAATATTTCTTCTGGCTCCCTGTCTGTGGGATATTCACTTTATTTGTGGCTTCCATTCTTTCCCCTCATCTTTTCCACCTTCTTCCATAGCTGTTCAAATAACTCCATTTCAATGTGTTTCTTCTGATTGCCTGTCTCTGGGATATTCACTTTATTTATGGTTTCCATTCTTTCTTTCACTATTTGTACCTTTTTTCCATAGCTGTTCATATGCCTCTACATCAATATTTCTTCTGCCTCTGTCTCTGGGGTAGTCATTGGGTCTGCTATATGCTCTGCTTTTTTAGGAGAAGGCTTCCCCTCTCAGTGTTTGAAGCTGTCTGCTATTTTCTTGATGTTGTTGTAGTGCTGTCAAGTCACTTGCAAGTCATAGCGACCCACGTACAACAGCTCTGAACTCTGTCCTATCTAGAGCCAGCCACACTCTCTCTGACACATCTATCACTCATTACCCAAGTCACTGAGTCAATCCATCTTATCCAGGGTCTTCCTCTCTCATGCTGCTCCTCCACCCTCCCAAGCATGACTCCTCCCAAGTCCTCTCTAAGGACTGCTCCCTCCTTGCAACATGCCCAGAGTATGTCGGACGAAGCTTCAGAATCCTTGCCTCCAAGGAGCAGTCTAGTTTCACCCTTTCCAAGATGAACCTGTTTGTTCTCCTAGCAGTCCATGGTATATTCAATATTCTTCTCCAGCACCACAGCTCAAAGGCATCAATTCTCCTTCTGTCATCCTTAGTTATTGTCCAGCTGCAGACTAAGGTTTCATACATACACAGACACATGCCCATGTTCTTTAGTACACACCATGCACAAGCACCCATGTATACGTACAGAGCACACATGCATAAGCACATACAGAAACACATTAGGCAGAGTTGGTCTTCTTGTCACCTCCAGTAGACGGCAGGTTATGCATGTCAACCCTGAGAAGGAGATCTAAAGGCCACCATGCATGTTTATTTTATGGATACTTGTCTAGTCCAATTCAAAGGTCAGGGAGGCAGTGGTTGGAAAGTTATTGCTGCACATAAATGTGTTTTTAAAAGATTGCACAAAGATTCCATTTATGGCAAATGGAAAGTGGGGGTTGGATTGGCTGCTACAGGCCATCTGGTGCCTTTTCACAAATAGACACAGGTGCCCCTCAGGGCTCACAGTCTGATATGAGAAGCACAGGCAGTCTCAGTCCTCTTGAATCCTTAGCTGGTGCCTGTTATAGTCCACAACTGTATGAGTATACATAGCAACCTTTTTGATGGAGGGGAATATCAAGTCATGTCAAAGGTTAAGGCAGATTTCACTCTGTGCCTGGCTTTGCCAACTCTTCTGCTGCCAAACTCAGACAAGAGGAAAAACTGGGAGAGAGACACATCAGTCTGCTCCCAGAAGTTAGGAGAAAAATCTGCCCAGAGAGAAATGAACCTTTTCCTAGCACCACTACCAGTACCAAAAGGGCCTTTATTTGTCTGCATGTTGTTCTCCCTCTCTCCACCTGTTAGTATCTCTCTCTGATTGATTTCATTTAAATGTGCTGCAACAAATAGATTCTGTACTCCCCTCGATGAAGCTTTTCAAAAGCTATCGATGACTGTAGAGAAAGGCTCCATTCAGATCACAGCCTTGACAACGCCCTCTGATTGGCTGTGAGTGTCGTTCCTATGACAACCCACCTTGCTGATGCAGTAGAACCCCAATGTTCTGCATTCAGTATCACCTTTACGCCACCTCCGTGACACCACAAAAGATTAAGGCCTTTAATTAACCCAGCTTTGGTGAAGGGAATGAATGAGTCATTGTTGCCAGGGACAAGGGCTGAAAAATCTCTCATCAGACGTCCACTTGACCTCTCACGGGGTAGCCAACAAAAGATTCCGACCATAGCTTCACATTTGGGGCCATATAAAATTTTTTAGCCAGTGTTATTCTAAAGGGCCATCTTTCAGCTGTCACTTTTGGCTCCTACAAGACATAAAATGTCCTTTATAATCTGGAGGCACATTTATTTCATTATAAATATCAATATAATTGAGAAGAATGTGGCCCCACTGTTTAGCCATAACTAGGAAGAATACAAGGAGTGCCTTATATGGTAAGTCAGTGGTAAAAATAGTTACCACACTCCACTACTGTTAGATTGGAGGTTCAAGTTCGTTCTGAGGCATCTCAGAAGAAAGTTCTAGCGATCTACTCACTAAAATTAGCCACTGAGAACCTCTGAAACACAGCTCTACCTTCATACATATGGGGTCGCCAGGTTCTGAGCCAATTCAGGGGCAGCTAGTTCTGTTACTATGAATCAGTATTTCTTTTAGAGTAGGCTGTAACAGTACTGGAGAGACTGATAAAGAAGACAACAAAAGCTCTCCTTTCCTGGTCCTATTATCCTTGGAGGAGGAGAAAGCAGGGGAGGAAGGAGGTTAAGACAGGTGAAGAGTGTGGGAAGCAATGAAATGGCCCGAATCTGGAAGGCAGAGGTTCTTACCTTGAGTTTATTACTTCAACTGTTAAAAATTACTTCTTTTTTGCACATCCTAAATGGAAACCTCTAACTGAAATTTTCCATCTTTTTTCCAATAGGAATGTAGACAATAGCCCACAGTGATAGCAGTCCTTGTGATTTTGAGAACTCACAGATAAATTCCTGCCAGTTTCCTTTTCAGGTGCCATCAAGTCAATTTTGATTCATAGCCATCCTATGTGAGAAAACTATCCCATGGGGTCATCTAGACTATAATCTTCAGAAAAGCAGAATAATAGTTGTTTCCCACCCCCACCCTATGGATTCACTGGGTAGATTTGAACTACCAACTTTTTTATTAGCATCCAAGCATTACATTTACTGCAGATATTTGGGGATAGCAGCCATCATCATCCCTACTTCACATTTACACTATTTATCAGACCCAACCTGTGCGTGTGATGGGTCAGTCATTCTGTAGCTGATTTATCTTTTAATTTTTGTTATTATATTTTAATATGATAGCTTCCCTTCAAAACCCCTTATGTTTTTACCTCATACGTTGAAAAGCTTTATTCTGAGAAGTCGTCAACAGGTTTAACCGACATCAGGGGAGACCCATTTAAGTCATAGGGTAGATGCTAACATCACTCATCTGTCCTCTACTATCAGTGTTGCTTCCCATTAATAGAGTCACTAATACCTCTTTAAGAAGGATGTATACTCATATTTGACTATTAGTCATATTAACAGGTCTTTGTTGTATACATGTGGATACTATTCTATCACTCACAACATTGTGCTTTAGGATAGATCTTGAAATTTTTTTTTCACTTTGAATACACCAATTTTCCTTAATTTCTCATTTCTGGCATAATAAATCATGTGATTGTTTTATTCAAAATGGTCCATGTCATCCACCTCAGTGCACTAATGCCTAGAATGCCAATCTGTATGTGTTCCGTCTTATCTTTTCACAACCTCCAGCTTTCTTGCAGTCATACTTTGTCCATTCCACATACCAATTATCACAGGGTGTTTGTGACTGTTTCTCCTCATATTGAGTGACTCCCAATCTGGGCTCTACCTCTAAAGCCATATTTCTCTATGTGCATAGGGTTTTCAGAAGCCTGAGTAACAAATCCTGCTTCTTGTTGTTGTTGTTATGTGCCGTCAAGTCGTTTGCGACTCATAGCGATCCTATATACAACAGCCCTAAACCGTGCTCTATCCTGTGCCAATCTCATTGCCTCTGACAC
>NW_006399801.1:4251301-4265162 GCF_000299155.1 Elephantulus edwardii | reverse complement strand
ACAGGACAGAGTGGAGTTTAGGGCTGTTGTACATAGGGTCGCTATGAGTCGCAGGCGACTCGACGGCACATAACAACAACAACAACAACAATACGTTTTTTGATTTCCTGGCTACTGGTGCCAAGAGTGTTGACCGTGGAGCTGAGCAAACTAAAGCTGTGAACGATCTCAATCTCTTCGCCATCCATCCTGATGCTACCGATTGGTCAGTGGTCCTGCTTCTTAGTCTGTCTTAATTTGGGAGCTCCGGTAAAAACTTTCCATCGTGAGTGACTGTTCTGGCATTTGAAACTAGTAGTATAGCTAGCGTCCACAAATCACAGCAAGCTACAATTTACCATAGTGCAGCAAACTGATAGACAAGTGCAATAAGATGTAAAGATTTACAGACCTAAACTACAAAGTAATTAGTAACATGCAATTCATTCCCCCAATATTATGATCTAATTGACAGGAGTTGTACTTCCAACAACAAACCGTAAAGACAATCAGGCATACAAATATAATGGCACAGGACAGCCTTCTTTGTCCTGAGTTGAGGCCCGTGGTGGTGTGGCAATCTGAGGTCACAGAAGGGGATATTATTTATGTCATGGACAGTGGCTCTGTTGGGTCTTTGTTGCTAGTGCTTTGGAAAAGGCCTGAGGGTCTTGTACCAATGAATAAGACAAAAGAGAAAGAAAAGTCTGAAGATGTTGTAGTCTGAAATTGGCCAAAGAAATCCATATGCATTAATAATTATTAGTGGCTGAAATGTAAAAAATTGGAAACAATGTTGAAGGAATGGTAGTTGGAAAGTATGGGCTTGTGACAAATGAGATTGGACATCAAATGTCTGACTTTTCCACTTTCAATGTTTTATTCATCACATACCTTTTTAAAAAAAAAACACAAAAGGTGACTACACATGAACCTCACCTGATGCAGGTGAGGAATCAGATTGACTACATCTGTGGAAAGAATCTTTGGAGAAGCTCAATATCAGCAGTCAAAACCAGGCCAGGTGCTGACTGTAGAACAGACCATCAATTGTTCATGTGCAAGTTACAAATGAGGCTGAAGAAAACGAAAACAACTGTACAAGAACCAAAATACGACCTTAGGTCTGTCCTATCTGAATTTAAAAATCTGCTCTGGAATAGGTTTGAGGCATTTAATGCAAATGATTAAAGACCAGAGGAGTTATGGGGTGACAGTGACTATAACAGTGGGCTAGAGCTTGTTGGCGATGGTATCCCTCCATTCCGTTGAGGGTGTAATAGGACTCAAACTCTGTTTATTGGATTCAGGGTACAAGTTCTATGTAGCATGTTGTTGAGACACAAGACACAAAAGGGGAAGAATGAGCCAAGAAGGGGCCCCAGTCGTATCAAGAAAGAATTGTTAGGAGTGGACTGTGTCCTTTTTGGTCTTTCTACAAAGAAACTCCTTGATACAGGAGAAGGTCAAGACGCATAAAAGTCTCCAAGGAATGGTTGCCTTATAAAGGCTAAAGGAAACAAGAACAGAGAGAGGGCTTTACCTTAGAGCTGCCACTCTGAATTTGGGCTTCTAGCTTCCTAGATTGTAAGAGAAATGATGTTTGTTAAAACGATTTACTTTCGATATCTGTATTACAGCAGCACTGAAGAGCTAAGACATTTCCCATCCATGTCATTTTTCAGATGAGGAATTAAGACATCAAAAGGTTAAAAGTGTTTGGAAGGATCACATGTTGGGCCTCTTAGGAAACCCTCCTTCCTCTCTGTGTCTCCCCACCTGTCCATTAGTGAGAAGGCATGAAGGATTCAAGGCTAGGAGGAAACACGTATTTTCTGACTCTGCTTGTTTATTTTTCATCCTTCAAAGGAAATCTCCGGTGCAGCTATCAAATCAACATCAGAGAAAAGTGCAGGAGCAGCATCTAATCAGCAGCCATCTGTACTTGGGTAGCTACTTAATAGCCACCTGCCCCAACAAGTCTGTCATTTGCAAATAAGACTCCTACTCAGCATTTGCACCACACGTGGTGGTTCTAAGCGCTTTGTAACAACCCAGGAGTCCACCTGCACAGCTCTGCAGAATTTGGCCCAAGACAGAGCCTGCCTTCTGGGAATGGAAAACCAGGAATGTGGGAGGCTTACTGGCTTGCTACCACTCAACATAGTAATCCATGGCACGAGCTGAACTCACCTCAGTCTTGAAATGCTTGCTTCTCCCAAACAAAGGCTAGTGTACTATTTAAAGCAAAATCAACATTATTGACAAATTATTAACATACAATAAGTGTATCTATTTCCTCTGACAAATGTAAATATTTATATAAAAATTGCTCCAGAAAATGTCCTCAAACTCTCTTGGTGTCTACCTGACCCCTGATTTCAGGAAATAGCTGATCTGCTCTCTGGACACGGCAGGTTTGACTGCCCCAAACAAACGGGACTCTTGTCTCCATAGGATTGTCATTAACTGACTTTCAGGAGTGGACCACCAGGTTTTATTTTTGCTCTCTTTTCTATAATTTCATATTGTTGAAATTGTTATGTGCCATCAAGTTGACTGGGCACAATCAAATTGATTCTGGCTCCTAACAACCTCATGTACAACAGAAGGAAACACTGCCTGGTTCTGTACCGGCTTCAAAATCATTCACATGAGCAAAAGCAAATATTATGTCCACTTGTATACCTAACATCATAATTCTGAGATTTATCCATGACAAATTCCAGTGGCCTTGTGGTAAGGAGCTATGTTGCCAACCTGAAGCCAGTTGGTTTGAATCCATCAGGTGCTCTGTGGGGTTGGAGAAAGATGGACAATCTCCTCTGTGTAATTAACTGCTTCAGAAAACCTGCTGGAGGGTCAACTATGGGTCAGTTCTAAGTTGGTGGCACATAGCAGCAACAACAACCACCTAAATATTTCAAGTAAATTATATTTAAAAAGAAGTTACCTGTCCTAGATATTTCAGAACAAATCAGAGATATCCAATGTCCTGCTGGAAGAACAAACAAATCACTTTTGGAGAAGGTACAGCCAGACCACTCCCTAGAATGAAGGATGTTGAGATTTTCTTTTATTTGGGCATTTTTAAAAAAAATTATAATTTTTTATTATTTTGTACTGGGATTTTTTAATTTCTTCTACACTGGTTTACTTTGGGCATTTTATCAGGAGGGACCAGCTTGTAGAGAGGAACATATATTGTAGATAGTTAGCAAAACGAGGAGGGTGAATTGATAGAGTGGCTGTAAGAAGGGGCTTTAAAACACCAGCAACTGTAAAGATGGCACGGACCATGGAAAGTTTTCTTTCCGTTACACATTAGGTTGCTATGGGTTGGAGTCAACTTGATGACAATTAACAACAGGCCCATTCAGTATTTATGCTTTTTTAATCTGGTATAGATTTCCCGGAGTGTACTGTTGTTAAGGTTCACCCATGGGATGGCAGGACCACAATTTCATTTCCCATTAAAGCTGTAGAATGCTTTCTGCCCCTTTAAAGTTTCTTTTTCTTTGGTTTGTTTTTCTCATCACTGAGTTTTAAGAGTTCTTTTTTATAAGCTAAAGACAAGGCCTTTATCAAGTAGATGATGCACTGAACAGATTTTCTTCGTCTGTGCCCTGCTATTCTAGGTTTTTCCAGTAGTGTCTTTTGAAGAAGAGAGCGCTCTGGTGGTGTCATGGGTAATGAGTCGGTTGCATCCCAAAAGCTCAGAAGGAGGAAGATGGGCAGTCCCCTCCTGTAAATATTTATAGTCTCAGAAAACCCAGGGGAGGTTGCTAGGAGTTGGAATTGACTCAACAGCAGTGGGTTTGGTTTTTGCCTTTGAAGAATTTTAAAACTTTAAATAGTACAAATATTTCAGGATTTTTTTTTTTTATCTTTTTGAAGTCTCACTTTCCAAGTTTTCATTTTCTAATTAAAAAATCTTTGTATACATCAAAGTCATGGAGATATCTTCTGGTGCATTTTTCTAGCTATTATGTTGTTTCAGCTTTTCTATTGAAGAGCCAAATTAATTGAAGTGTTGTTTTTTTTTTTAAAAAAAGAATTATCTACATATTTAATTTTACTTAAAAAATGGCATAATAGGGGAAGGGGAAGGTGGGGAAGAAAATGTGCAACAATGGGGAAAAAAAGAATAAAGATGTTTTTTAAATAAAGAAATACCATAATAAAGAATTCAAACTCAAAAGAACAAATATTTACTGAACTTCTCTAGAGTAAGTCAGATATCATTTAAAATATTTCAGGCAATTTGTTTAAATGTCATTTCTGGTGGGAGATGCCAAGTAACTGGATCATTGATATGACTTTTTTTTTTCCTTCCAACAAATATTTCAGCCCCAAGTGACCCTGGTGTTGCAAATTAGACTTGGACGATTTGTCTTTTTTTTTCTTCCCCCCTCCCTTATTATTATTATTATTGTTATTGTTAATTTTAATGAAAATTGACAGAGATTTTGTATTTCCATTCATTCATTGTTGCACTTTTCTCCCTGTCCAACCCTCCCCTCCAGTTCGTTCTTCTCTTTGAAAAGTAAAAGAAAAATTCTTTTGTTGTTATACAATCCCTCCCCCAAGTCCACTCCACTATGCAGCCTTCGTTCTGGACTCCTGTCATGACAATAATACCTAATCACATATCCCTTTTAAACAGTTTTCTCCCACATCTGTTTCAATGCAGTATACATTACTTACCCCTCTCTGTCTCCCCTCAACCCCGATGTCAGTTCCGTTTTACAACAGTGGCACTATGCAAACTTTGTCCTTTTGTGTCCTCCAGGGTCACCCACTTTGTATAATACTTCATGAGTTCCTTGTTTTTCAAAGCAGTGTAGTAATCTATTGTGTGAATATACCACAGCTTCTCTATCCATTCGTTTGTTGATGGGCACTTGGGTTGTTTCCAACTCTTTGCTATTTATTGTGAACAAAGCCACAATAAACATGGATGTGCATATATCTGCTTGGGTGTCAGTTATGGTTTCTTTAGGGTATATTCCTGGTAGTGGAATTGCTGGACCAAATGGTATGTCTATTTGCAACTTTTTGAGAGCACACCCACCGTACAGCCTTCCATAGTGGTTGCACCATTTTACACTCCCACCAACAGTGAATAAGGTCTCCAATTTCCCAGCAACCTCACCAGCAAGTTGCTTACTATTCTGTTAAATTTTGCTAGTCTTATTGGTGTGAGAGTATCTCATAGTTGTTTTTAAATGTGTTTATTGTAGCTACATATAGTTGGGGCCTTACTTTTTAAGCCAGTATAATAATCCCTGCCATTTTAGATAATTTACATGTATAGTACTTATTGATATTGTCATTAAGTCCTGTCCAGTCAACTACACTCAGCAATCTTATGTATAGATTGAAACTTTGTCATATACTCTCCCATCCTCACAATTTCTGCTCTGCTAGGCCTGTTGTAGTAGTCAGCCAGTCAATCCATCTTGTTGAGGCACTTTTTCTCTTGTGCTAACACTTTATTTTTATCAGCATTGGTTTGTTTGGTTTTTTTCTCATGGACTTCACCTCCTAACAACATTTCCAAAGTAGGCAAGATGAAGTTTCACCATTCTCCTTTCTAAGGAGTACTTTCATTGCACTTTCCCATGATGTCTCCTGCTGCTGAAAGTAATACTTTTGCTAACGCTTGAAAATTTTCTTTAGCTTTTCTTATAATACAGGTCTATAGCCCATGCATTCCCTACCTGCTTGAACTGAAAAGTCTCTCTTACACTTTCACTTTTAAAAAGATATTTTCACTAACTATAAAATTCTAAATTGGCAGATGTTTGTTTTGCTTCTAACAGCACTTTAGTGATATTATTATTCACTTTTCATTCGGGCTTGATTGCTTCAAACAAGAAATCTATGCAAATTGTTATTTTTATTCCTCTGTTCATTATGTGTATTCTTTTCCTCCGTTGCTAAGAGTTTTTCTTTTATCGTTGAGTTTTCAGTACTTATGATTTGTTTTAGCATGGTAATTTTTTGTGTGTGCTTCTTGGGTCTTTGGATTTATAGTTTTCATTAACTTTGAAAGAATTCTACCATTAGATCGTCTATATTTATTTTGTCATGTTCATGTTTTTCTAGATTGTCAGTTATATGTTTGTTGTTGTTAGGAGTTGTCACATCAAGCATGACTCATAGCGACTCTATGAATAACTGATCTGAACCCTGTCGTATCCTATGTCATCCAGACAATCTCTAACATACTCAAGCCCATTGTTTAGTTATATGTTTGCATTACTTAAAGTATTTGGGGACAAATCTAACTGCATTTGGAAGTGTTCAACATTTCAAAAGGAATTTTTAAACAAGAAAACAAC
This sequence comes from Elephantulus edwardii, assembly GCF_000299155.1. Lineage (NCBI taxonomy): Eukaryota > Metazoa > Chordata > Mammalia > Macroscelidea > Macroscelididae > Elephantulus > Elephantulus edwardii. Next base: position 4,258,836 of record NW_006399801.1, on the reverse strand, counting down.
TCTCATACCTTTGTTATTTCTTCCTGGCGGCTTTAAAAGGAAGCTCTGGTGTTGTAGTCCATAGGGAGATGCACAACTAACCCAAAGGTGGTGTCTCTCTGCAGTTCAAATCTACCACCAGCTCTGTGAGGAAGAAAAATAGACAATCTCCATTCAATTAAAAATCGCCAATAACTTGATGTGAGGGTGGAGGTGTCAGCTATGAGTCTGTTTTGACTCAAAGGCAATGACTTCGTGAATGAATGGTTTAAAAACAGAAGCTCTGTTGGTCTGTGCATAACATGTTAGGCCACTAGCCAAAGGATCAGAAGTTCAACTCCATCAGCTACTCCATGAGAGAAGATGGGCACTTCTGAAAAGATTTTCAACTTCAGAAACCCAACAAAATGTTACTGTGAGTTGGAATCAACTAGAAGACACTGGGTTTGGACTAATGTTCTTAAAAACTCCAAACCCTGACTCCTGTAGCACTAGACCATAGGTGGGATACAGGTAGGTGAGGTAGAAGACATGGCACTGGGCAAGAGCTCCTGGGCTGATGGGGTAATGACTAAGTAGATCAGAAATGAGCTTGGTAAGGTTTTAATATGGTATTCACACAATATTCAACTCCCATAATATTCTGTTTCATAGGACATTTTGTAAGCAATGTATATGCACTGAGACACTTGATATGATCCACCAATCACTTAGCCTTTGTGATGTAATGAATTACTTAATATATAGTTCTTCTAGCCATAGTCTTTGTAGCTCCCACCAAATTATTGGATAGAACTGTCCAAATGTGAAGTGTTTATGGCCAACCAAGGGACTGGATAGCTTGCTAATAATGTAAATAGGGTACACAGCACCTCTGTGGAGTGGGGCCATGTAAATGGAGTGTGTGAAATGCTAATAGGAAGATTGACAATTTCATCATCCCAACAGGCTTAAAAGAAAAAAATTTCAAAGATGAAAAGGAAGGTTTCTTTACCATCAAGAAAGAAGAGTCAGGAGTGCAGCTTGCTCTCTGTAGTCAAGATTCCTGTGCTGAAACCTCGTGCCTCAGAAGACAGAGAGCTGGAACATCAGAAGATGGCAAGTGAAAGCGAGAAGCAGCAGTGAAAAGTGGTGATGAGAAGTGGCAGCAGCAGAATTAAGGGACAAGCTGTGGACTCCCCAGTGCTAAACCAAGGGCCATTAACCTTACACTTTTTAGAAGAGAAGGGTGACTGGGAGCGTGTATGATGAAATGGGCAAATATCTGGCATTAGAAAACAAAAAGGGAAGAATATGCCTGGCACTACTTAAACTGAAAGAACAGAAAAGTTTCAAATTGAAATACTGAAGGCACAAGTGAAAATAAGGCTCTAGTAATTGACAGAATACTATTGATGTGTTTAAAAAAAAAAAAGCAGATGCAGCCCTGAATATGCTTATTAGCCCAAGCCAAGAAATTGGAAAAGAGCTACCTGTCTTTGTGCCTATTTTTAAAAAAGTGATTCAACAGAGTTTAGAAGTTAATTGAGTAATATCATTAATATTGCATAAAATAATATCTTGCTCAGGATTTTTTTATTGGTTTGCTTACAAAGTTTATATACATTATGTTTCACACTATTCTTCATTTACTTTGTGTTTCATACAATCATTCTCATGCATTGTGTTTTAGAAAATTAATCACCATTGGAGCTTGCCCATTATTACCTCATCTTTCCACTCAGATCCTTCCCATTTACTTCAGCCTCACCCTCCACCCACCAAACTATGCAGTCCTGTGGTTTTTCATCCCCATCTATCCTCACTCCTCTGCTCCCTCTTCTCGCGCCTTGAGTTCCTATACATGTTTTACTAGTTATCCTTCTATTTTTACAATAATGGTTTATGCAGTATTTGTCTTTATGAAAGTTTGTTAGTTCACTCAGCATTAATACTCTCCAGCCTCTCACAAGTTATGTAATGTTTTCAAAATTGTTGCCCCTGAATGCTGCATAGTATTCCATTGTGTGAATGTACCACAATTTCTCAATCCATTCAATTGGTTGGACATCTGGAAAGTTTCCATAAAGTTTGAAAGAGTACACAGACAGGGATCTGTAAGAAATTAAAACAAGATTCAGAAAAGACCGGAAAGAGGGACAATATTACTGGTGTCAGATGGGTCATTGCTGAAAGCAGAGACTCTCAGAAAGATGTTTCTCCTCTTTTATTAGTAGAAGTATTGGACTGTGTGGTTTATAACAAATTATAAATAACATTGAGAAGAATCAGATTCCAAGAACAATTATATATGCTCATAGGGAATCTGTACGCAAACTAAGAAGCAGTCATTTAATCAGAATAGGTGTGCAGCAAGATTGTATCCACTCACCATACCTATTGAATCTGGATGCTGAGTAAATAATTCAAGAAGCTAGACTATATGAAGGGAAATGTAGCATCAGGATTAGAGGAAGATTCATCAGCAACCTGCACCAAGCAGATGACACAACCTTGCATATAAAAAGTGAAAGGGAAGGGAGCTTCGTTGGCCTAGTGGCAAGAAGTTGCACTACAATCCCGAAGGCATGTAGTTCGAATCCACAAGACGCTCCACTGGAGAAGGAGGGGCAATCTCCTCCTGTGCCTATCGAATCTGATTTGATGGTACATGAAAAAAAAAAAAATAGAAAAAATGTAAGTAAGTAAGTGAGTAAGTAAATAAATAAACAAAATGAAGAGGACTTGAAGCACTTGCTGAAGAACATAAAAGACTATAACCTCCAATATAACTAGGAAAACAAAAATCCTCATTACTGGATCAATAGGCAAAATCTTGATAGATGCAAAGGTAGGAGGCCTATCACTCCCTGCTCTCAAATCCTACTACCCAACTGTGATGGTCAATGGAATAGAATTAAGAACCCAGAAATCAGCTCATCTACGTATGATCAACTGATTTTTGACAAGGAGATGAAATCAGTTAAGGAGGGAAACGACAGCCTTCTTAACAAATGGCATTGGTAAAATTTGAAAACTATCTGCAGAAAACTCAGGCAAGACCCACACCTCATACCATACACAAAAACCAACTCAAGGAGGACCAAGGACCTAGGAATAAAACCAAAGACTATAAACATCATTAGAGAAAAGCTTGAAAGAATTCTAAAATCCCTAATCCACAACATGAAAAATCTTCCAAGTATCTTGAGAAACCTATCACAAAGAGAGAATAAAATAGATGACTAGGACCTTCTAAGAATCAAATCCCTATGCACATCAAAAAATCTCTTCAACAGGGTAAAAAGGGATGCCACAGACTGGGGGAAAATATTTGGTAATGGGAGTAGGTGTGTCAGAGTCAATAAGGTTGGTACAGGATAGAGCAGGGGGCAAAGCTATTGTCCATAGGGTCTCTGTGAGTAGTGAGTGTGACTGGATGGCCCATAACAACAATGACATATCTGATAAGAGACTCATATCTAAAATTTAAAGAATACTCTAGCACTTCAACTGCGGCCCTCGAGCGAGTCTTTCATTGTTTTTGTTCAGACATTGCTCTAGGTTATATAGGCCTGGTGTACAAGTTGCCGTACCACAGTTTCTTTTGGTTGCTGTGAGGCTGAACACTGTGACACTGATGTGTCAAATGCGTTAATGGTTGGCTACCCAATGGGGAACAGAAAGTGGGGTGGAGCTCTCCGATTAAAACAAGCTTGGAAGGAGGAGTGGCATCCACTTCTGTAACAGCTTGCCTCTGGAAACCCTATGGACCTGGAGAGAGGATGAAAGGCCGCCAAGTGTCGAGGATTCTCCTTCATAGGGTCGCTATGAGTCGCCTGCGACTCGATGGCACTTAACAACAACAACAGCAACTAGCACTTCAACAAGAAAAAGGTAAACAACACAATCACAAAATTGGCACAGGATATGAATAAATGCTTCACCAAAGAAGACATTCAGATGGCAATAAAACACATGAAGAAATTGTCAAAATATCTAGCTATCAGAGAGATATAAATAAAAACAACTATGAGATATCATCTCACCACAGTAACAATAGAAAAGTTCAATAGAGCAGCAAACAGCAAATGCTAACAAGGTTGTGGAGAAACTGGAACACTTATCCACTGCTAGTGGGAGTGTAAAATGGTGCAACCACTATGGAAGGTATTATGGTGCTTTCTCAAAAGTTAGAAATAGAAATACCATTTGATCCAGCAATTCCACTACTGGGAATATACTCTAAAGAAACTGAAGCTGCCACTCAGACACATATATGCACATCCATGTGTATTGTTGCATTGTTTATAGTAGCAAAGAGATAGAATCAACCCGAGTGCCCATCAACAAATGAAGGAATAGAAAAACTATGATATATTCAACACAATGGAATACTGTGCAACACTGAAAAACAGTGAACATATAAAACATTACACAACATGGGTGACCCTGTAGGACATTATGGTTAGTGAAATATCTCAGTCACAAAAGGACAAATACTGCATAATATCATTTACAAAACAAGACTGACATACGTGTTGGGAGGAAATGAAGAAAAGAGGGGATAAATAATGAATACTGCATTGGAACCGAAAAAGGGAAAAATCTGTTTAATAGGAATATATTATTAGATATTATTTGTATGACAATAGACCAGAATAAAATGTGCATTGCAAAGCAGACTAGGGAAAGAGTGGGGGGAGAAGGAGCAAATTTTGCAACAATGAATGAATTTCTTTTAAAAGTGAACTGGGGAGGGTGGGGAGGAAAATGTGCAACAATGAATGAATGAATGAATGAAAATACAACTTTTCTGTAAACTTTAGTAAAAATCACAATTAAAAAATTCTTGATAGATGGAGAAAAGATTAAAGTTGTCAGCAACTTCATTTTACTTGGATGCATAATCAACACAATTGTCAAGAAATCAAGAGGCATGTGGTATTGGGGAAATATGATGTCAAGGACATCTTTAAAGTGCAAAAGAACAAGGACATCAGTGTAAAGACGAAGATGTGCCTGAAGCAAGCCCTGGTGTATTCAGTTGCTTCCTGTGCATCTGAAAGTTGGACAATGAATAAGAATGACCATAAATAAGGATAATGAATAAGAAAGAACAATCATGTATTTGAATTGTGATGTGAAAGGATAGTATTGAATATAACATGAACTGCCTAAAGAATAAGTAAATATGTTTTGAAAGAAGTTCAGCAACTTCAGTGCTCATTAGAAGTAAGAATGGTGAAATGTCATCTCATCTACTTTGGGTATATTGTCAAGAGGAATCTGTCCTTGGAAAAAGACATCGTGTTGGAAAAGGTGGAGAGCCAGATAAAGAGAGGAAGACCTGCAACAAGGTGAACTGATACAGTGACTGTAACGATGGATTTGAGCAAAGTGGCTTGACAGAGATTATGAAGATAGTTTAGAATAGAGCAAGGTTCCGATCTGTTCATCAAGGTTCAACATGACCTGCAATCTACTTGATGACACCTAGCATCAGCACTACACTAATAAAACCAACTGTGAGAGTCGTCTATGAATTCTTTGTGGCCATTATGAGGGATTCTCAAACTCCATAGAGAACTAGAGAATGTCATTGGAAGGAAAATTGCTATCAGAATTAGTAAAACACAGGAAGGGTCTGAAACACGGGTTCCTATCAGATCTCCATCTCACAGGAATCACAGCCTCAGTTGTTGATGCTACTGGGGAGGACTCTTCTTCCACCTTGTGAAGTTAGAAGAGGTCAGGCGGAGTGGTCTCTCGTGCTCTGTTTTAAACCCTCATATTACTTTTCCCATGTCTAACTTTCTCTGTGATTCAGTTGGAATAGCTTACACAGTTTCTATCACTGTATATTCAAATACACTAACATTTTACAATGCTATTATCATAGTCAGTGATTTGTTTCATGAAAACTGCAGTCTTGCGTCTACTGGGAAGAAATAAGGCTCGGTATAGAATTGCCCAGATCAATATTACAGCCAATGTTTACTGAGCATTTATAATTTTGTTTCCTATAGAGGTCTAGAAGGCAGCAAGGCCATTAAAAGACAATTCTTCATACTGAATGAGTGCAAATGTTTCACTAGTTACTTAAGAGTCAGATTGAAATCTCTATAATAAATCACTGTGGTCTCCATATCCACACAGCTGTCTGCATCTACACATGCCAGTCACTTTATTAGTCTGGTTGCTATGAAACAAAAAAAAAACAACTGTATTTTCATGTATGATACAGCTTATTGCTTGAAGCGCTAGAATATCTCTTGTCATGTTTGTTTCATTACTTTTGTTCCTGGCCCAACATCTCTTCCAGTGCCTACCTAAACCATTTGAATTTTCAGTCTTCAGTTGGCAGCTTCCCCCTCCTGTAAGATCATTCTACACACTCTGGGACTTTGCTCATTGTTCCAATTCTGAGTTGCAATCAGTGTTCTTTGCTTGCTTTTGGTTCACAAACCAAATTAACTGATCTTCAACAATTATGGACTTTCACTTAAGGAGGCTTGCATAGGCCTATATTTACGCTTTTCTTTTAACCTCATTGGCTGTACCAGACTCTCCTGAAAGCATATTTTAATGTATAGTCCTTTCCCCATCCTTTTAATGAATGAAAAACAAAGAGTGATGTGAAAGGGCTTCTTTGGGAAAGAAGAAGCTTGCAGAAGAACATTTGCACTTTGAACTTGGAAAGCGCAGACTGAACCCTGACTCTGCAACCTTCAATGTGTGTCCGTCGCAGGAAATCACATCTCTCTGGACCTCAGTTTCCCCATAAGAAAACTAGTCCTGGTTTTAATTTATTTTGGTCAAACATTCTTCTAGAACATATAGTCCTGGTCTGTCCACTTGATGTACAGAGGTTACTCATGGTTGCTGTGAAGCTGAACACTGTGACACTGATGTGTCAAATGCGAAAATGTTTACCCATGGTGGACGGTATTTGGTGGAGCTTTCCCATTAAAATAAGCTTGGAAGCAGGAGTGGAATCCATTTCTGTAATAGCGTGCCTCTGAAAACCCTATGAACCTGGAGAAAAGATGAAAGTTATACAAGTATTCAGGTCTTTTGTTCATAGTGTTGCTATGAGTTGCATACAACTTGACAGCACTTAACACCACCACCACCACCACATAATAAATGCTCGATGAATATGGGTGGAATGAATGAACATATAGAAAAACAATCTACAATGAATATTTACCCGTCTGTACTTGTATTTAACTCAGTAGTAGTTTTCTATCATTATCTCTTTCTGTCTTAGGTCAGAAAACCGGGAACCACTCTGTTTTACTGTCTCTGGTTCTTTTCATGAGATCCACAGAGTTATTTTATCACTGATCATGGCTCCCCAATTTTGTGCCTATCCTTCCCTCATTTGCTATGGACTATGCTACCAGAGCTACCAAAATCTTATACATGTTGTTGTTATTATATGACATTGAATTGCTATGCTGAGCCAGTCTCACTGCCTCTGGCACACCCACTTCTATTACCCCAGTCACTGTGTCAATCCATCTCATCCAGATTCTCCCACTTTTGTGCTGTCCCTCCATCCTTCCAACCAT
>NW_006399801.1:4248878-4250346 GCF_000299155.1 Elephantulus edwardii | reverse complement strand
TGTGTATATATATATATATATATATGTGTGTGTGTGTGTGTGTGTGTGTGTGTGTGTATTGTTGTTACTATTATGTGCCATCGAGTCACCTGTGAGTCATAGTACTATGAACTAAGATTTATAGCTCTTAATACTGCCTTATCCTGAGCCTGTCACTGTCTCTGACATACCTACCTGCATTGCCACAGTTACTGTGCCAATCCAACCCATCTGAGGTCTTCCTCTCCTGCGCTGTCACTTTTTCAAGCCTCCTGAATGATCTGTTTCACATATATAGATTGAAAAGGTATGAAATGAAGACCATCTCTGAAGTTCTTTCCTAATTTTGAACCGTCCAGTGTAGGTTTCACATCAGCACAATCAGGTCTTTTGGAATTCGTTATTTTCCTCAAGGTTATCTATAATTTGTTGTGATCCACACAGTCAAATGCCTTTGCAAATTCAATTAAACACAGATAGACATTCTTCTGGTACTCTTTGCTTTCAGCTAAGATCAATCTGACGTTGCTTATGATGTCCCTAGGTCATGGCCTCTTCTAAACCCAGCTTGTACTTCTGGCAGTTCTCTGTTGATGTACTGATAAATTTGTTCTTGGATAATCTTCAGCAAGATTTTGCTTGTATGTGATATTAATGATTTTATTGGATAATTTCCACACTCTCTTGGATCACCTTTTATTTTGAAATAGAAATAAATATGGATCTCTTCTAAGCAATTGGCCAGGTAGTTTTCCTCCAGATTTCTTTGTTCTATGTCCAGGGCTGCATCAGTTTATAAAAATATGTCAATTGGTATTCCATCAATTCCTTCAGAGCAGCTTGAACTTCCTCATTCATCACCATTGCCTCTTTTTTATTATTCATTTTAATGAAAGTTTACAGAGACCCTAGATTTCCATTCATTCATTGTTGCACTTTTCTCCATTCCCACCCTTCCCCACCCTAGTTAGCTCTTCTCTTTGAAAAGTAAAATTATTTCATTGTTATACAATCTCTCCCCCCAACTCCACTCCACTATGCAGCCTTCATTCTGGGCTTCTGTCATGACAATAATATCTAACTATGTATCCCTTTTAAACAGTTCTCTACCTCATCTATTTCAATGCAGTATACATTATTTATCCCATCTTTCCCAGTCTCCCCTCAACCCTCGATGTCAGTCTCGTTTTACAACAGTGGCTCTATGCAATATTTGTCCTTTTGTGACTGAGATATTTCACTCAGCATAATGTCCTCCAGGGTGACCCATTTTGTATAATATTTCATCCTTGTTTTTTTATTGCAGCATTGTATTCCATTGTGTGAATATAACAGAGCTTTTCTGCCCATTCGTTTGTTGATAGGCAGTTGGGTTGTTTCCAGCTCTTTTCTATGGTGAACAAAGCCACAATAAACATGGGTGTGCATATATCTGCTTGGATGGCGGTTATGGTTTCTCTAGGGTATAATCACAGTAGTGGAATTGCTG
>NW_006399801.1:4217681-4248687 GCF_000299155.1 Elephantulus edwardii | reverse complement strand
GTTTTGATTTGCATCTCTCTTAGAGCTAGAGATTTTGAACATTGATTGTTTCATGTACTTTTTTGCCATCTGAATGTCTTTGTTGGTGAAGTGTCTGTTAATATCCTGTGCCCATTTTTCAAGTGGGTTATTTACTTATATCTTGTTGTGGTGTATCGTTACCTCTTGATCATATGTTGTTTCATAAAATTCTTTTGTGTCAGCCAACTCTTTTTGATACAGTGATTCTGTGTACTTCTTTTATCTTTTAATGTATCCTGGGTCATTCAATACTCTCCTCATAGAATCCATAAGTTTTGCCAGTTGGGGATTAAATTTGTTCTTCAGTTCCTTTAACTTAAAAAATGTTATCTCCTTTGATTTTCCAACACCAGCTCTTTGCACACTTTATTATAATACTTTGCTTAGTCTTCCAAGCTGCCTTTTGAAATCTTCTGTTCAGCTCTTTAACGTCCTGATTTCTGCCTTTTGCTTTGGCTTCTCAGCGCTCTAGTGCAATATTCAGTCACTTCTGACATCCATCTTGGTCTTTTCCTCTCTTTGTCATGACCTTTTGCCTTCTTTGTGGATGGCATTCTTGATAATCTCTCACAGCTCCTCTGGTTTATTTGTGTTCAAGGCCTGAGACCTGTTTCTGAGATGGTTTGTAAATTCAGGTAGGATAGACTCAAGGTCCACATTTTGGTTCTTGTCAATTTTATTTCATTTTCTTTAGTCAGTTTGACCTTGCATATGAGTCGTTGGTGGTCTTTGTCACAATCAGCTCCTGGCCTAGTTTTCACGATTGATACTGAGCTTCTCCAATGATTCTTTCTACAGATTTAATTAATCAGATTCCTATGTAGACCATCATGTGAAGTCCATGTGCATTGTCCCTATTTGTGTGTCTTATAAAAGGTATTTGCTAGAAAGAAATCATTGATAGCACAAAATTTTGTCATTATATCTCTAGCCTCAGTGCTGTCACCAAGTCCTTGTTTTCTGACTATTGACTCTTCTCTAATCACAATTTTTGCATTCTAGTCACCCATTATTATTAATGCATCTGGTTGCTTGTTTAATCAATTTCTGACTCAAAAAGTTGGTATAAATCATCTATTTCCTCCTTTTTGGTTCTGGTTGTTCATGCATATATTTGAATGAGGTGGTATTGACAGGTCTTCCCTGTCTGCATATGGATATTATCCTGCCGCTCACAACATTGTATTTCAAGATGGATCTAGAAATGATCTTTTTAGCTATGAATGTGATCCTGTTTTTCCTCACCTTTTCATTTCCAGCTTAGTAGATCATATGATTGTCTGGTTAAAAATGTCCCATGCCAATCCATCGCAATCCACTAATGCCTACTATGTCATTATTTATGCATTCATTTTCTTCCTTAATGATGTCCAATGTTCCTACATTCATACTTCTCACATTCCATGTTCCAATCACTAGTGTCTATTTGCAACTGTTTCTCCTCCATTGTGATTCTCAACATGAAAACTCAACCTCCAGTCTCATATCTGCTAGTCTAAGTATACTCTATTGTGCACAGAGTTTCTGAAGTCCTGTTATTTCAGAAGTGTGTGACCAATCTTTCTCCCTGCTCTATCTTAATTTGAATGTTCAGCTTTATTACAATATTTGACAGACAAGCATTTTAGTTCTGAAAGGAACAGATGAAAAACCCTTTCCCATTACCTAGAACGCAGATTCGATGTTCGTCCTGCCCCTCCTTTGGTGCGTGCTCATATTCCTGTCCCCTGTCTGCCCCACCAGCATCCAGTTCTGTTCCTTTTCCTCACTCACCAAATCACCTCCTCCTCCACCCAGCCAACCCTAGTATGATGGCTCAGGCCTCGGGCCACCTATGTCTGTCCATTTCTTCTCCTCTCCCCTGGGATATTGGTGCTTTGGGCAGGTGCCAGTGCAGGCAACCTGCAGGACTGGCTTCCCAGGCAAAAGTACTATACTATACTATACTATACTATACTATACTATACATACGTAAATACATATATAAGGGAGCTTTGGTGTCCTAGTGACAAGAAGCTGCACTGCAATCGCTGCAATCCTGAAGGCACGTGGTTTAAGACCCACCAGCTGCTCCTTGAGGATGAATGGGCAATCACTTCCTGTGTGATTTACTGTCTCTGAAAACCCACTGGATGGTCAGTTATGAGTTGGTTCAACTCTACAGTATGCAACAACAACAACGATATATATAGTTAGCTCTGCCAGACTTTCCCCATATAGTTGACGCAGGCCTCCTGTGAAATTCCTCCTCAACAAACTCATAGCAAATCTCATCAAGGGACTGGTTACACTATCAAAACCCATCAAGAGAATAGCCACATCACAACTACCAAACCAGAGAATCACAGAGGATCAAGCTGACACGCAGCCTTACCAACTGCATAGACACATCAGAGGTCTTCTTCATTCGTGACCTTTATTTTGTCTCTCTATCTCTAACCCTTTGTTAAGTCATTGATTATGGCCCATCTTGGTCTACAATGACTTCATCTTAACTACTTACATCTTCAAATACCATCTTTCCAAATAAGGCTGCATTCTGAGATTTCTAGGAAGGACATAAATTTGGAGTGGGTATTATTCAACCCACCACTCACATTCAATAATGGAAGGAATTAGGTGGGGGGCGGGAATCAACTCACAGGGAGAGGCCAGCACAATTTATTCATGGAGGAACCAGGTTAGTGTAGCATCATTTACACAAGGCGTTTTAACAAAGCAAATGAATGGAACAGTCACTGTAAACAAACCCAGACTCACTGGAAGCCTGCTGAGCTAAAAACCACAGGGAGAGAAAACGAAGAGATTTAAGTAATGGTTTTCAAATAAGATGTTCTTCCAGAACCTAATGTTCTGGAGTGGGGGGGACCATCCTAATTAGTCATTAATTGGTTCATTATCAGCACCACGTGCCAAGGATTAAGTGGGTAATTCCCTTTCTTCCTAGAGAGTGAAAGTAAATGCATGTAATGAGCAGCAGAGGACTCGCCTCAGCCTCTTTCTCTCACCATAACCCAGCACCGCAGGCAGCCTGGGGCTCAAGCAAGCAAGCTGGCCCCCTGTTAGTCCTAGGGGTAGAGCGGTCTCATCACCACCCTCCAAAACGAATTCCTACGACGACCGACCGTCAGACCCAACAGCATGGATTTCTGTCATCCAGCCAGTTTTTATTTCCCACGTCTTGTGCATAGATTTTTTTCTATTATTATTATCATTTTGAGAATGGATTCTTCCCCTTCCCACACAACCCCAGTTTAAAATGCTTTTTTTTTTCACTGTAGAAATATTTTTTTCTCTTGTTCTGAACTTCATGTTTTAAAACTCTTGGCCATTCAAATAGGACATGGTAGGTAATTTTAGTATCACTAATTGGCTCTGCTAAAGGAACTTATTTTAAATGACTGTGACTCAGCTCTTAATCACAGCATTTTATTATGCTGTCATTAAAAAAATGCATCTAGACTTTACACTCCACTATTTGAAACTTCAACCAATTTATATTACCCAAATTTTTTATAGACCAGGCAACTCTGGGTAGGTACTAGCACTGCTAACCTTAAGGCAGCTCTTGTCTGGTGGTTCAAACCCACCAGAGGCTCCACAAGAGAAAGATGAGCTATTTCTTCCAAGGTGATTTGCTGCCTCTGAAAACTTGCTGGAGAGCCTACCTGTGATGCTGAATCAGAGTATTGACTATAGCATGAACTACTAGGAGAGCAAACAGGTTCGTCCTGGAGAGAGTGAAACCAGGCTGCTCCTTGGAGGCAAGGATTCTGAAGCTCCTTCTCACATACTTTAGGCTTGTTTCAAGGAAGGACCAGTCCTTGGAGGGGGACATCATGCTTGGAAGCGTGGAGAGATAGTACAAGAGAGGAAGACCTTCAATGAGATGGATTGACTCAGTGACTGGGTTAATGAGGGTAAGTGTGTCAGAGACAGTAAGATTGCCTCAGGATAGAGCAGGTGTCAGAACTATTGTACATAGGTTCTCTATGAGTCACAGGCCACTTGATGACACAAGACAACAACAACACCCGTCCGTACACATATGTATGTATATAACATAAGAGGTGATTTAGTGGGATAAGGAGTTGTGTTTCCAACTTCAAGGCAGGTGGTTTGAAACCACTCTGCTTTGAAGGAGAAAGATGGGCGTGTCCTCCTGTGTCATTTATAGTTTCTAAAAACCCAGTGGAGGGTCAGTTTTGATTTGGTTCCAAGCTGAAGACAATGAACAATAACAACATATATATCCCAAAGTCTGCACTTTTCTGGTGGTTTAAGTTGACCAGTGATTCTAAAGAAGAAACACTGACAACCTCCCCCTGTGTGATTTATAATCTCAGAAACCCAATGAAAGATCAACTATGAGTTGGTTCCAACTCTATGGCAAGGAATTTGTTTAAAGACAGAGGAAAAATGAGAGAGGTTATTCTCAACTGTTGCTGGTTCAAACTCACCCCACAGCACTGCAAGAAGAAAATGTCTGGTGATCTGCTCCCATAAGATTGCAGCCGTTACTGTCCTATTGAACACTTCTCTGGAACACACATAGTCACCATAAGTCAACACCGACTCGGCAGCACAGGGCAACAGAAAGGGAGAAAGATCCTGCCAGAAGCCTTGGACTGGGAAGTAAAAAATCCCAAGCTTGCATCCTATTTCTTACACCACTTGGCTCTGAGCACAGTGATCTTCAGCCTTTCTGAGATGGTCCCTTCATCTCTGTGTGTGAGGCAGCATTTGCCACAATCTGCACAGGAAGGGTAAGGGATTACTTTTCTCAGAGAAAAGCCAAGAACTGAGATGATCATTTAAAAGAAAAAAGAAAAAAAAAAAAGACCAAGAATTGTGGAAGACTACACAGCATGAATGTATCTAGAACTAATTATGCTGCGTGACATAAGGTAGTCACAGAAAGATAATTATAGTGTAAGAGTACTAATATAAAAAGCTAAGGAAAGGCTTAGACACAGAATCAGTCTTGGAGGGTTAGTGGGGATGGAGAGTGACAAAGAGGGAAATAAAATGTAACAAACAGCTGGATTAAAGGAAAGGTAATAAACAATAAAGGATTGATTATTGATGTTGCTATGAGCTGTCAAGTCCAGTATGACTCATAGTGAACCTATGAACAACAAACCCAACACCTGCTCTGTCCTGTGTCGTCCTCACCATCTCTGACACACTTGAGCACAACTTTGTCTCAGATACTTTGGGCATGTTGTTAGAAGGGGCCTGGCCTTGAAGAAGGGTGGAGGGTCAATGTAGGCGCGGAAGACCTTTGATGAAAATAGATTAATTAGACATTGTAATTTACTAATTACATTGTTGTGTTATCATGTACCATTGAGCCAAAAGCAACCCAATGCTGAACCTCCAGCAGGTTTTCAGACACAGTAAATAGCACAGGAGGAGACTGTCCATCTTTCTCCATCAGAGTAGCTAGTGTATTCCAACTGCATGCCTCGGGGTTGCAAGTGCAACTTCTTACCCCTACGCCACCAGATCCCCCTATTAATGGCATTAATCAATGGAAATTAAGGTTGTACAACAAAATGTCTATGAATGATTGTGTGAAAAACTAATATGATAACTAAATCTTCACTCAAATAAAAAGAAATATTTCCTTTTCACTTAAAAAAGAGCTGAGATGGGAAGGTTGTGAGCAGGGCACACTGCATGTCTTGTAGACCTGTGTGCACGAGGCAGAGGTAGGTCCTGGTAGCTGGGAGTATCTCTGAGACAGACCCAGGACAGGGCACCACCAGGCCTCCTACATCTGTGCTGTGCTGTAAGGGGAGGAAAGAGCAGAGGGGGTGGGGAAGGCCGCAGGCAGGAAGACCACTAGAGATCAGAGTACTGGACCAGAGTCCCTGGATGGATGGCTTCATGTTCTTGAATGTTAACTAAATGTTGGCAGTATTAGTCTATCAGGAGGTGCCATGGAAGAAAGGCCTGATGATTAACTACTGAGCCACTGAAAACTTTAGGGAGTAGTTATGAAGTTTCCCGGAGCTGGAATTGACTTGACTAAAGCTGGCGAGGAAACAAAAATCTCCCAAGAACAATACCAAGGAATAATTTTTTTAGACTGGAGCAAAAAAATCTTGAATTTATTTTTAAAAGTTACTGAATATGGAACAATTCCAATCATAGCAAAGAAAACTAAGAAAATTATCAAAAGCTAAAGAGATAATTGGGGAAAACCCCCACAAAACCCTCTTTTTAATCAGTTCCTTGTGCCCCGGAAACTCAGCACAGCTCTGAAGGTTATTTTGCTTAAAAGTTCAGAAATATTGCTTTTGATCATTGGCTTTTCTTTAACACATGCAGATGACAACCTTACTTGCTGAAACTGAGAAGGTCTTGAAACACTTGTTGCAGGAAGTCAAAGTCTGTAGTCTTCAATATGGAGAAGAGATTGCATTTGTTAACTATTTCAGCTTGCTCGACTCCATAATCAACCAACAGTCAAGAAATCAAAAGATGAATTACACTGGGAAAATCTGCATCCAGGGACCTTTCCTGAGTACTGAGAAGCAAAGATATCAGTCTAGAAACTAAGGTGCACCTGATCCAGGCCATTGTCTTCGCAATTACTTGCTATGCATCAGAGAGCTAGACAATGACTAAGGATGATAGAAGAAGAATTGATGCCTTCGAACTGTGGTGGCGGAGAAGAGTACTGAACGTACCGTGGACCACCAAGAGAACAAACAGGTCTGTCTTGGAGAGGGTGAAACCAAGTGTCTCTTTGGAGGTAAGAATTTTGAAGGTCCTTCTCACATGCTTTGGGCACAGTCCTTGGAGGGACCAGACCTTGAAGAAGGACATCATGCTCAGAATGGTGGAGGTACAGCACAGGAGAGGAAGACCCCAGATGAGATGGATTGACACAGTAACTGGGGTAATCGGGTAGGTGAGTTGGAGTCAATGAGATTGGCTCAGGACAGGATAGACTTCAGACCTGTTATATATAGGGTCTCTATGAGTCACAGGCAACTTGATGGCACATAACAAACACTACCACATTAAAGTACCACAAATTTTTTGTCAAACTGAATCTAAACCATGATAACCCTGTGTGTGTGTAGAATCATGCTCCAGAGTTTCTAATGGCTGGTTTTTAGAAGTAGATTGCCAAACCTTTCTTCCAAGGTACTGCTGGGTAGATGCAAACTATCAACCTTCCAGTTAGCAGCTAAGCCTGGCAGTCACTTGCACTGCCCCAAGAATCCACACTGTAGTTTCAGAAACATCATCCATTGTTTTACCTTTGCTGTTTTAGTCAGAGCATGAATAATCTATCTGAACATTAATTTTTTGATCCAAGTAATGATAAAAATGAGTTGATTAAAATAAAAGGGTTAGATTTCACAGAGAGGAAAAAAAATCCCAAGAAACCTTTTAAGTGCAGCAAGTTTTAATATGTTTACCATAAAAACAACCCGGGCTCCACCTTGGAGTGCCCATTTCTACAGACTGCATATTGTATATATTGGCACTGGTTTTAAAAATGCTTTTGTAAATACACCCGATTAAACCTTAATTGCTGCTTTTATCATTCACTCAAGTAACATATGAAAGACCTGAGACACAATTATTACTCATAAAGCCGTCATTCTATTTTGTCTCAGTGTGGGGCATGTATTGTGCAATGCCCCTGCATCCCCGTTGACAGAACGTTTAGAGTACACTGCTGGGGACAGCTGGAGAGCGCATTAAGGACTAGCCACAAACATCAGCTTATGAAAGATCTTAAGATTTAAGTCTGTGTGCACTTGCTTTCCAATTCCCTGGGCAATGCTTACTTAAGCTAAACCCAAGTAAACATTTTTAGCCCCAAACATTGGGACTCAACTCTGAACTTAAGATGAAATGGAAACTCACACCAGGATTGAAATAGACCCAGAAAAATAGTAAGAAATTGCATGAAAGCAAAAAAACAAGGATGTTAGAGCAGGATTAAAGATCTTCAGAAAGGGACGGAGCTTCCTTTGTGCCTCAAGCACAACAACTACCTACATAGGATCAAAGTGACAACAGCAACTCACAAGAGTCGATCAAAACCATAGGGAACAGTGAGTTGGTGTTCAAGATGGTGGGAAACTGCGGGGGGACGGGGAAGGGAAGGTCTGTTAGGCTGAGAATGTTTCTAAATTCTATGAGGTTGCTATTTTTTATTTTCTTTCTGCCAGGAAGAATTGCTGGGTTGTACAGCTGGGTAATGTGCTTGGCAGCTAGCTGTAAAGTTGGAGGTTCATGGTCACTGTAGTTCCTCAGGACAAAGGCCTGGCCATCTGCTTCTAAAAATCAGTCCTTGAAACCTTGTGGACAGTAATTTCTCTCTGATACACACAGGGCTTTTAGAAGTCAAAATTGATTACATAACAACTGTTCTTCTTTTTCTATGAGAAAATAGTGCACCAGAAAGCTCTGTTTGAAGTCAGGTGGCCGCCCTTCTTCAGGCCACAGAATTGTTCTTGATTCCAGGACTTTCCAGATTTGAGAAATTTCCAGTACATTCTCAAAAACTTGGGGATCTTGTGAAAACACAATCTCTGATTCAGTATATTTGAGATAGATACCTGAAATCTTTATTTCCTAAAAAGTCCTACTATGATTCTGGTCGACATATCAGAAATAAATAATTTTTTTCAGCTAATAAAGTTTGTAATGGCCATCGTTTTTTTCAATCTTCTATCAGGCCAGGTGCTGATTGTGGAACAGAACACCAATGACTCATATGCAAGTTCAAGTTGAAGTGGAAGAAAATAAATTCAAATCCACAGGAACCAAAATTTGACCTTAAGTCTAACCCACTTGAGTTTCAAAACCATCTCAAAAACAGGTTTGAGGACTTGGCCACCAAGAACGTAGGCCAAATGAACTTTGGGAAGATACCAAGAATATAGTTCATGAAGAATGCAAAAGAGGCTAAAGAGGAAGAAAAGACCAAGTTGGATGTCACATGTGATTGAATATTGCATTAGAGCACTGAGAAGCCAAAGCTAAAGGAAGAAATCAAGGGCAGCTCGGGATGAAAAAGCAGGATACTATAATGAAATGTGCAAAGAGCTGAAGTCAGAAAATCAAAAGGGCTGAATTTGCTCAGCATTTCTTTAGCTGAAGGAATTGAAAAAGAAATTGAAGCCACGAGTGGCAATATTTAAGGATGCTTTGGGCAGAGTGTTAAATGATCCAAGAAGCATTAAAAGAAGATGGAAGGAGGATATAGAGTCACTGTACCAGAAGGAATTGGCTGTCACAGAAGAATTTAATGAAATAATGTATGAGTAAGAGCCTGTGGTGGTGAAGGAGGAAGTTCAATTTGCTCTGAAAGAATTGGCAAGAAACAAGGTCCCAGGAATTGACAGCATACCAATTGACATATTTCAAACAATCAGAGGCTGCCCTGGATGTGCTCACTAAGTTGTGCCAAGAAATCTGGAGGACAACTACCTGGCCAACTGACTGAGAGAGATCTATATTTGTTCCCATTCCAAAGAAAGCTGACCTGACGGACTGTGGTATTTATCGAACAATATCATTAAGATCAATGCCATCAAGATTCTGCTGAAAATTATCCAAAAATGCCTGGAGCAACACATTAAAAGAGAACTGCCAGATGTGCAGGCTGGGTTTAGAAGAGGCCATGGTATTAGGGATATTATAGCTAATGTTAGATGGATCTTGGCTTAAAGCATAGAGTACCAGAGGAATGTCTATCTGTGCTTCATTGACTATGCAAAGACATTTGACTGTATGTGTGGATCACAAGACATGACTGACTCTGAGAAGAATGGGAATCCTAGAACATTTGATTGTGCTTATGTGAAACCTATACTTGAAGAGGCAGTTGTTGGAACAGAGCAAGGAGACACTGTGTGGTTCAAAATTGGGAAGGGCATCCACCAGGAATGTATTCTGTATCCATACCTTTTCAATCTGTATGCAGAACAGATTATCCAGGACACTGGGCTATATGAATGAGGAGGAATGTGGTATCAGGATTAGAGGAAGACTCATCAACAACTTGCATTATGCAGATGACACAACTCTGCTTGTTGAAACTGAGGAGGACCTGAGGCACTTGCTGCAGAAGATCAAGAATTGCAGCCTTCAATACGGATTGAAGCTTAACATCAAGAAAACAAAGATTCTCACCACTGGGTCAATTGACATAATCATTATGGATTGCGAAGATGTCTAGATAGTTAACAGTTTTAGTTAGCTTGGCTCATCGGTCAGTACTCTTGGTACCAGCAGACAGGAAATCAAGAAACAAATTGCATTTGGAAAGTCAGCTGTCAGGGACCTCTCCAAAGTACTGAGGACCAATGATGTCAGGCTGGAGACTAAGGTGTGCCTTATCCAGGCCATAGTCATTGCAGTTGCGTGCTATGTGTCAGAGAGCTGGACAGTGATGAGGGATGATAGAAAGAGAATGGATGCCTTTGAGCTGTGGTATTGGAAGAGAGTGTTGAATGGACTGCTAGGAGATCAAACAGATTTTTCCTGGAGAAGGTGAAACCGGTTTGCTCCTTGGAGGCAAGGATTCTGAAGCTTCATCTGACATAATTTGGGTATGTTGCAAGGAGGGTGCATTTCTTAGAGAGGTACATCATGTTTGGGAGAGTGAAGAGACAGCCCAAGAAAGGAAGACCTTCGATAAGATGGGTTGATTCAGTGATTGGTGTAATGGGAGTAGGTGTGTCAGAGGCAGTGAGGTTGGCCCAGGATAGAGCAGAGTTTAGGGCTCTTGTACATAGGGTTGCTATGTGTTGCAAGCCACTCGATGACACATAACAATGACAACAACAACATCAGAACCTACAGTCTAGAAATTCCTGCTGCCTAGATGCCACTGAATATCAGTCCAAGAGCATTTGCTAGGTTCATCTGCCAAATGAAGATGGTTCTTGAAAGTTCAGTGTTCTATCAGCTGCCTAGACAAAGCCAAGTGATGCTAGAAAGTGAAGTGTTCAACTCCCACAGAAATGATAAAACATTAGGCTATCCAAAACCCCCCCACAATATAAATAATATAAATAAATTAAACAGAATATAAATGAAAGATTTTATAAGATACAAGGTATATGCATGAAAGAATGAAAAGATACTTGGTCAAGGTTTTATTGAGCAGAATTTAAAATCATAAATGTGTAAAAGAAAAAAAAATAGAAGCTAAAGAAAATCAAAACAAGTCCACAAGAACCAAAATACAAACCTAAGTCTATTCCACCTGAATCTAAAAAAACCATCTCAAGACTTGGTTGGAGGCATTGAATGCTAATGATCAGAGACAAGTTGACTTGTGTTACGATGTCAAAGATATCATCCATGAAGAAAGCAAAACGTCATTACTTTGTGGACTGTGATAGGTCAAGTGACTCCGGTATCCCCCAAAACTATAATCCTGAGGCCCAGAACCAGCCACTCACTCCCTCAAGGAGTTTGGTAATGAATAAGTTTAAATAGCTTTGCCTTCTGTTGACACTGTTCAAACCTCCAAACTTCAGGTTTCTGGACAAGTGCTAAGCCCTTGAGGTACCCACCAGATCCCTCTACTGGATACAGTCTGATAGTCCTCTAACTAGCCTTATATGGTACGCCATTTATCCATTTGTGTTTCATAGATATGTTGTAGAATCACATGATGATAAAAGATCTTTGAGGAGAGTGTTTCAATCTTTGCAATTAGTGAGCTCAGTAGTAAACGTGGAGAGTCAGCTGGGTGACCTCACCAGGTCTGTTGACATCCACTCTGGGACTAGACACAACTAGCTGCATCGTATTTGACACACCATGGAAGCAGCAACTGTAAACTTCCTCATGAAACAACACTGAGGGAAGGCTACTCTGGCTTCTAGAACTTTTTAAACCAAACGCTTTTCACCATAGGCAAAGAGACATGGCAATCTTTGCAACACTATCTTGCACCACTTTGTGCATTGAACTATATGGACAGAGTCCTAGCCAAAAAAAACAAAACAAAAACACAGCCATGTAAGAGGACGGGTGACCCTTTCCCCTCCTTTGAATAGAAAATGACCAATGGGAACAACATTGCATTGATATACAGTCTCATCTTTGTTATTTGTTTCAAATAATTATTTGAATCTCAATTGAATTAAATTTGAATACAATTGCAATAGCTAATCTTTTATAGAAATTCTTACTAAATCCCAAGTTAAAAAACCCACCCTGTTGGTGGGAGTGTAAAATGGTGCAACCACTGTGGAAGACGGTATGGCGATTTCTCAAAAAAATTGCAAATAGAGATACCATTCGACCCAGCAATTCCACTACTGGGAATATACCCCAAAGAGACCATAACTAACATCCAAGCAGATATATGCACACCCATGTTTATTGCAGCTTTCCTTGTTCACAATAGCAAGGAGTTGGAAACAAACCAGGTGCCCATCAACAAATGAATGGATAGAGAAGGTCTGGTATATTCACACAATGGAATATTACGCTGCATTGAAAAACAAGGAACTCATGCAATATTAATCAAAATGGGTTACCGTGGAGGACACTATGCTGAGTGAAATATCTCAGTCCAAAAAGGACAAATACTGCATAGTGTCACTGTTGTAGAATGGGACTGATATCAGGGTTGGGGTAAGACTGAGAAAAACTGGATGAATTATGTATACTGCATTGAAACAGATGAGGGAGAGAATAATTTAAAAGCAATATATGATAGGGTGTTAAAGTTATCACAAAAGTCCAGAATTAAGGATGCATAGTGGAGCGTACCTGGGGTGGTGGGAGGGGTGTAGGGGGATTGTATACCAATGAAAGAATTTTCCTTTTACTTTCCCAAAGAGAGGAGCAAACCGGGGGTGGGGTGGGGTGGAGGGAGTACGAGGGAGGGCTGAGCAGGGAGAATAGTGCAAATAAGAAAAAAGAAACCCAAAAAACAAAAAAATACCCCATCCATCTCCTAGTCATTACTTCTCTAAGTAGAAGCCCTTTATACTTATGAAGGAGCAGTTAATCCAAGGAAGGCAGAAAGAGCCAGAATTTTGAAAAATAGAAAGAAAACTCTAATTCCCACTTTGTCGTCTTCTACTTTTCTTACAATTACAGATTCTGAAAAAGCACTGTCTTTCAGACTGAAGACATTTGGAAATAACCAAGTCCCATCATCTTTCATGTCGAATAAAGAAAAGAGTAAGCACATTGGTTTCAGGGAGCTAACCTCTTCTTGACTAGCACAAATAATGTTCCCATTCTTTTGACCACAAAATAATATATAACTAGATTCAAAACAAATGTGAAGACTTATCCCACCAAACATCTGTCATACTGTGGTAAATTCCATGTTGCTGTGACGCCGGGAGCTATGTCCCTGATATTTCACATACCAGTAGAGTCACTCATGATGGACAAATTTCAACAGAGCTTCCAGACTAAGACAAATTAGGAGGAAAGATCTGTTGATCTGCTTTGGAAAATTAACCAGTGGAAATCTTAAGGACAGCAACCATTCATAAGTGTGCAGGCATAGCCCCACCTCTATACCCTTGCCCATAATCATCACATTGGAGCCTCTAACAGGGATAGTATAGTACTGAGTAGCGTTTTGGTCCATGATACACAGGGCTGTCATAGTCAAGGGTTGACTCAGTGACAGCCACCAACAAAAAAACTAGTGTGGCTGCTCCCAAAGTGAGCTCAGCCAGGTGAAGGTTCAAACTGCTAAGCCTCACCCCATGAAATTCTAATTTCACTCATCAAGGTGGGCCTTGAATATTAGTATTTTCAATCCCTATTCCTACCCTTTTTGGGAATAGGGGATCTCTTCCAATCAGTCGTAAAGGTTTCCTGGCACAACCTGGTGAGCACATCCAGGGCTGCACTTGTTTGTTAAAATATCTCAATTAGTATTCCATCAATACCCAGGGCAATTCTTTTTGGTGCAATGACTCTGTGCTTTCCTTTTATCTTCTTTTGATGCTTCCTGGCTCATTTAATATATTGCCCATAGCATCATGAAGTATTGCAACTTGCAGCTTAAACTTACTCTTTACTTCCTTCAGCTTGAGAAATGCTGAGTAAGTTCTTCCCTTTTGACTTTCTGACCCAACAATGAACATTGTTGGCACCAGCAGTCAGGAAATCAAAAGGTGAGTTGCATTGGGAAAAATCAGCTGTTAAGAATCTCTGACTCTCTCGGACCCTCGCTTCCAACATGACAAAGAAAATGAGAAACAATGGTCATGCCAAAAAGGGCCGTGGCCATGTGCCAGCCTGGTGCGTGCCCAGAGACAAGGCAATTAAGATGTTCATAATTTGAAATATAGTAGAGGCAGCTGCCATCAGGGACATTTCCAAAGTGAGTGTCTTCGACACATATGTACTTCCAAAGCTCTATGTGAAACTGCCCTACTGTATGCATTGTGCCATTCACAGCAAGTCTGTATGCTGTACAACTAATTCAAGAAGCTAGACTATATGAAAACTGTATGAAATAGGATAGAATGGCATCCAGACTGTAGGGAAACTCATAAACAGCTTGCGATATGCAAATAACAAAATCTTGCTTACTGAAATGGAAGAGGACTTGAAGCACTTACTGAAGAAAATTAAAGACTACAGCCTTCAGTACAGATTACATTTCAACATCAAAAAGCCAAAACTCTTCATATAATAAGCAATATCAGAAGAGCTGGGGAAAACCCTAAAGTTTTCTAAGATTTCTTTTTACTTAGATCCACAATCAGAATCCAAAGAAGAAACAGTCAAGAAAGCATTATGCTGAGTGAACTAATACTGCATAAGACCATTAGACCATTATTGTAAAAATAGAAGGATAACTAGTAAAACATGTATAGGAACTGAAGGCGGGGAGGGAGAAGTGAAAGGCTGAGGACACAGAGGTGAAACCACAGGGTTGCAGTTTGGTGGGTGGAGGGAGGAGGGTAAGCAAATGGGAAGGATCCAGGCAAAAAGACAGGGTAATGATGGGCAAGGTCCAATGGTGATTGATTTTATAAAACATAATGTATGAGAACGATTGTATAAAACACAATGTAAATGAAGAATAGTGTGAAACACAATGTATATAAACTTTGTAAACAAACCAATTAAAGAAAATAATGTAAAACAGAATGTATATGAATGTGTGAAACACAATGTAAATGAAAGATTGTATAAAACAGTGTATGTGAATTAAACATAATGTAAAAAAATTAGGAAATACAAGAAATATTTTTTCAAAAAAGAAAGCAAAAAATGTATTTTAATGGAAAATCTGCTGCCACAACTCTTGAAAGTACTAAAGAGTAAGGATGTTACTTTGAAAGCTAAGATGGGTTTTATCCAAAGTACAGTATGTTCAATTACTTTAAATACGTATTAAAAGTTAAGGAAGATCAGAGAAAAATTGACACTTTTAAAATGTGATGTTGGGAAGGAACACCGATTAGCCTATGGACTGCTAAAAGAACAAACAAAACTATCTCATTCGAAAACACGAAGTTGGAATGTTCTTTGGAGGCAAGGATGGTGAGAAGAATGTCACTAACTGTGCACATATTATCAGGAGAAGGGCGTCATGTTTGGGAAGTGAAGTGTGTGGAAAAGAAGAACTCCAGTGAGCTGGATTGGCACAGTGGCTCGAAGCATAGGCTTAAGCACAGCAGAGACTGTGAGGCTGATGCAGGAGCAGGTGGACTTTTAGTCTGTGGTACATAGGGTCACTGAGAGACGGAGAGGACCTAGCAACAAGAGCAATGGTGGATGACGAAGCCCTGGTGGCAAAATGCATTACCTGTTGGGCTGCTGACCAGTGGTTTGAATTCACTAGACACTTGGGACTAAAAAGGGTTAGCCGCTTACTATAAAGATTTACAGCTTAGGAAATCTGATGAGGCTTGTCAAGAGTCAGTTGACTCCATGGCAGTGGGTTTGATTTGGTTAATGGTCAGAGACATTGGACATCTTTTCACATGATTCTTGACCATTAGTACATTCTTATCAGTGAACTATGTGTTCAAGTTCTGGGGCTAGTTTTTTTGACTGGGTGTCTGTCTTGTTGCTAAATTGACATTAATTCTATGATAGTGTCTCCTTGAGAGCGCTGGCTGGTCATTTATTGCATTTCCAGGCACTTTATTTTCACCTTGTCTGGTCTGTAGTTTTCTGCTGGTTATCCTGTCCCACAGATGGGAAACCAGAAGCTGAAACTTCCACACAAGCAGAGAAGCAGAGTCCAAGCCCAGACAGTCTGCTACCCACCTCTCTTCCCCCACCATTCCTTTTATTCCTCCAGTGAAGTATTGGTTGTTTTTAACATTAAGACAAACCATGACTGTTTACTGAGCCAGCCTCTTAGTAGTTTTCCTCCCTTTCATGCCCAGTGGGTGAGCTGTTCCTGGTAGGAAATTGGATACACACCGGTGTCCTCTTACTGGAGCCTTATGTACACAACACCTGCCGAGACCTGGCTGTTTCAATGACTGGGTTTGCGTTTTGATCTGTTTGCTCAGCAGGTGAAGAGGTCAAGCTGCTTTATGCTTCTCCACACTGATGTGAGGCACATGGAGACGGTCACAGAAGAACGTGGCCTCATGGTGGATCTGGTGACTGCTGTGAGAATTTCTGTTAATTCGTTAGTTCTATTAGTTTGGTGGGAGTTTTGGGGTGGTTTTTGTTTTGGTAGTTTTTTTTTCGTTGTTTTTGTTTTTTGGTTTTTTTTTTTAAGGTGTAATGGGAAAAGTAGAGCTTTGGGATTTATACTCCATTCCACCATTTACTTGCATTTGTGGTTACTATTAATGACTTTTCTCCAAGTCTCAGTTCTTCAGTCTTCCCCTCGTCAGACAGGAGTTACAGTGCCTGCTGTTTGGATTCTTGTCAGGAGTGCATTAGTAATTAGAGTTTATCACCCAGGACAATGCCTAGCACACACTCCATGCACACAGTTGTACTTTGTATTCTTCTGGTTCTCTGAGGAACAAATATTATTAATGCATTCAGTTACTTGCCATGCATCAGAGAGCTGGAAAATGACTAAGGATGACAGAAGAAGAATTGATGCCTTTGAGTCATGGTGCTGGAGAAAAGCATTAAGGACTGCCAAGAGAACCAGCAGGTTTGTTCTGAAAAGGGTTTAACCAGGTTGCTTCTTGGAGGCAATGATTTCGAAGCTGTTTCTCACATACTTTGGGCATGTGGCCCAGGAGGGACCAATCCTAGGAGGAGAGAAAAACCTTGGATGAGAAGGATTGACACTGTGACTAGAATAAGTGTAAGTGTGTCAGAGATAGTGAGACTGGCTTGAGATAAGACAGGGTTCAGAGCTATTGTGCTTTGCGTTGTTATAGGCCTGAGATGACTCAAGAGCACATAACAACAACAAAATGATGTTGTTGTCAGTTGCAGCTGATGTGGCTCTGGTCCCATGCATAACAATACAAAACACAAAACACTGCCAGCTCCACACCACCCCCATGACTCTCAGAGAGCTTGAGTCCCTCAGACTGTATTCTTTTATGATCCCCCAAGGTTTCACAGGCTGTTTCACAGACGCAGATCACCAGACCTTTTTCTTTAGTTCATCTGGAAGCTTCAGTGAAACCTGTTCAGTATCATGACAATTCACAAATCCCCACTGGCCAACTGCTGGTAGCACAGTACATGAGTTCCTTGACCAGGGATTTAACTTGAGTCTCCTACATGCAAGGCAAGAGTTTCACTTCTGAACCACAAAGCCTTCACTGTTGTTGTTTGTTGTTGTTATGTGCAATCAACTCACCTGTGATTCACAGCAACTCTATGTACAGCAGCTCTGAACCCTGCCCTGTCCTGAGCAGTCTCACTGACTCCGACACCTCTACCCCCATTGCCCTAGTTACTGCATCAATCCATCTCATCTGGGGTCTTCTTCTACTGTGCTGTCCCTCCACCCTTCCAAGCATGATATCCTTCCCCAAGGACTGGTCTCTCCTGACCACATGCCCAAAGTATGTGAGATGGAGCTTTAAAACCCTAGCTTCCAAGAACAAATTTGGTCTAACCCTCTCTAAGGCAGACCTATTTGGGTTTTTTTTTTATATAATTATTTTTATTTTATTTTGGATTTCTATTCATTCACTGTTGCATACTTTTCTCCCTGCCCACCCCTCCCCGACCCCAGTTCGCTTTTCTCCCTCACCCTAGTTTGCTTTTCTCTTTGACAAATGAAACAAACAAACAAAAATCTTTAATTGTTGTACAATCCTCTCCTCCCCCACCAGTCCACTCCACTATGAAGGTTTCATTCTGGACTCTTGTCATGACAATTATACCTAGTTATATATTCCTCCTACACAGTACTCTCCCTCATCTGTTTCAAAGCAGTATATGTATTTATCCCCTCTTAGTTTCCCCCTAACTCTGATGTCAGTCCCGTTTTACAACAGTGGCACTATGCAGTATTTGTCCTTAGTGACTGAGATATTTCACTCAGCATAATGTCCTCCAGGGGTTGTTTGGTTTTTTTGGAGGGGGTTGGTGGTTTTTGTGTTGTTTTTTTTTGTGTTTGTTTTTTGGTGTTTTTTTTTTGTGGTCCATGGTGGTCAAATGTAAGGTAGAGCACACTTAGAGTAGGACCTCATTACCATTTACTTATTCTGCTTTAAAAGACAAGACCACCCTCAAAATTCACTCATTGCTGTCCAGACAGAGTCAACTCATAGTGACCCTCCATTAAGTTTCTGAAGCTATAAATCTTATAGGAGGGAATGAATCATTCTTCTCTGAAGGATTTGAACCACCTGAGAGGTTTGGACTTTGGATTAACAGAGCAACTAAAGACAGATTGTTGTTAAGTGCCATAGAGTGGACTATGACTCTTAACAACTCTGTGTATAATGGATCTACCTTATCCTGTGCCATCCTCATAATCTCTGACACAGTGG
Source organism: Elephantulus edwardii (assembly GCF_000299155.1). Taxonomy (NCBI): domain Eukaryota; kingdom Metazoa; phylum Chordata; class Mammalia; order Macroscelidea; family Macroscelididae; genus Elephantulus; species Elephantulus edwardii. The sequence goes on along the minus strand of NW_006399801.1, from coordinate 4,229,746 downwards.
AGCTCATATCTGCACTCATTGTGTAAATAGATCTTATTGATGTCTTTCCCTCCTTCGCTGATCCTCCACCTGTTGAAGCATGCTGTCCTTTTCCAAAGATTTACCTCTTCTAGCAACATACCCAAAGTATGCCATGAAGTTTCACTACCTTTGCCAAAGGAGCACCCTGGCTATACCTTTTACAAGGTCCAGGGGATATTCAGTGCTGTTCTCCGACACCACAACTCAAAGGCCTCAGTTCTTTTCCTGTTATCCTTATTTAGAGTCCAACTTTCAGATGTATAACAAGTGATTGAAAAAACCCATTGCTTGACTCAGGGTCATTTTAGTCTTCAAACAAACATCTTTGCTTTTCAGTATTTTTGAGAGGTCCCTGACAACAATGTATATTTCTTGCCTATAAACTGAGTCTTTGCCACAGGGTAGCCACTGGTGCAATAGCTTACAATCCCAGAAGAGCCCTTGGTTCCATGCTCAGCAGTAGTCATCTTGAACATCTTAATTTTTAAATAAGGGACTTACATTTTTATCTTTTACTGAGTTCTTGTAAATGGTGTAGCTGGCTCTGCTTACAGTAGCCAGATCCTTCTCTAGACCTAGTGCAGACAGAGGTGGGAAGCTTGGTCCCTGCCATAGGGAGTCTACACGCTGATGGTGAGGCAAGGACTTGCTGGGGCTTCCTGTCCCCCAACCCAATCATCTGAATCGAAGAGTCAGGTGAGAAGCTGCACACAAAAGATGGGAAAAGGGAAGCCTAGCTGTGGAATCACTTCTTGCACCAGGGAAGAAGAATACCTCACTGGATATGATCAACCTCATGACCAATAATAACTAATCACAGCAAAATACAATGACCTGAAACATAGGTGTACACTGGGCTTTATATTAGGGCAAAACAGTGTGCAGGGCAGACTGTGCTAAAAAGCAGAGGACTCCAGAGTTCTGAGCTCTGCACTTGGCCTTGTGTTAATTCAATGTAGGCCAACATGAAGTTAGTGCTTCCAGCTCTTGCAGCCTCCAGCCTCAGCAAGGCACAGCTACAGATTCCAACCCTCAACAGCTTCCATTTCCTGAAGCCTTCCTTCCTGCTGAGCACCAGGCTCGGGGCTTTATACAAACATTGCAATAGTTCCCATCCTGGCTCTGTGACTTGGCTGCTATGAATCTACTCATTTTGCAGACAAGGAAATAGAAGAATAAAGAAGTTAAGGAACTTTCTCAAGATTAGTCAGTCAATAGTTAATAAGCTTTGACCTTAAGTCTTTGGCTTTGAAATCTACAGCTTTATTGGTCACTATATTACACTCTAAGAAACTGCGGTAATGCAATAGTTAATCTCACAGTCAGTTAAAGGAAAGAATAGCAGCTGGAACTTATCCATTGTCTCTAAAGAGAAAAGCCTGGAGCTCTGCTCCCATAGAGATCCTTCTTTTTGTTGTGTGCCACTGAGTTGAAACCAACCCATAGGTGACCCTCCAGTGGATTTCTGGAGGCAGTAAATTGCACAGGAAGAGACTGCCCATCTTTCTCCTACGGAGCAGCAGGTGAATCCAAATCAGGTGCTTTTGAGATTCCAGATGGGATTTTACCCAGCTTTTTACCACTAGGCTACCAGAGCTCCCATAAAGATGTCAACCTAGGAAACCTTGTGAAGCACTTCCACTCTGTCCTGGTTGCTATGAGGTAGATGCCACACACACAGCATCTACAGCAAAACAGCACACAGCAAAACAAACACAATACATTTCTGGGAGAAACTGATGCAATTGTCATTAGACTGGATTTTGTCCGTTTCTTAAGGCCGTGTGTGATGCCGAGCAAACTGAGGCTGTCCATAAGCTTTATAAGAAACCAGTGAACTCAGATGAGTTGGGATCACTACCCATTCTGCAAAACAGCATGCTGCTTGAATAGCTCTCTGAAGGAAGAAAACAAGGGGAACCACAGCACATGAGCGAGAGTTCTTCTGGAACCGTATGCTGTGCATTAAGGAAAAAGTATTTACCTTTGTCCCTCAGCCCAAACCAATGTACTTAACAAAGCAGATGGCTGACTTGTTAGAAATACATTTTTAAAGGGTAAGCACAGAAACTACACTGAGAATAATAAGCAAGCAAGGCTGCTGTTACAGGTCCACACGAGAAGTGACACTGCTTCTCCCAGGAACAAATTCCAGGGAAGGGCAAACTAACAATGCGTAATCTCAGGTAAAAGGTCATAACCATTCCATTTTGGAGATGCTAAATTAAGCTTCTGTTCCTGGTAACTGCATGGCTGTGACGTGAGTCCTAAGCCTGCTGAAGGTTTAAGTAGACCCAGCGTTCCTGACCTGCCTCAGTGAGATACTGCTCTCTGCTTCGCCATCAGCTCCTTCATCTTTCTTGGTGGAAATCTACTGCCTCTTTAAGCTACTACATGGAAAACTACACGGTCAGTGCCATGCTGGGGGCTAGTAACGCCTTCATCTGACAGTGCTTTCAAATGATCCAGCCTTTCAACATTTTTTAAAAGTCTGTGGGTGATGGAGGAAGAGTGGAGGGGCGGGGAGAGGGAAGAAATCATGGGCAGCCATCTGAAATGGATGACTCATTTCAGACAGAAATGACAAAGCTGTTTCTGAACAGATGGGTTGATAGGACATTTAGCAAATGCTGCTCTTCATTCATTCATTCATTCAGTCCCTCCTCATATACCTCACAGAGGCTCACTGTGTGCTAGGCACTGTTCTAGACGCTGCAGAAATAGAAGCAAGATGAAAACAAAATCTCTTCTCTTGGGGCTTCCACTCTGTGGCTGACGCAGAGTTAACTGTTAGGAGAACTGTTATTGTATAGTGATGAGAGAGGTTGTTATTAGGTGCTGTTGAGTTGAGGATAATTGATAGCAACCCTGTGAACTACTGAACCCTGTCCTATCCTGTAGCATCTTCATCCTTTCTGACGTACTCAAGCTTTTTGCCTCAGACACTGTGTCAATCCATCTCTCAGGAAGAGAGATGGGACAAAGGAAAGAAGGGAAACGGTGAGATTTAGTTGCCCTGGGGAAGCCTCAGTGGTTGGTGGCATTGGGAGGGAGTGTGTGACTACCTGGAAGAGTGTCCTCTCAGGCAGAGGGAGGGGCAGTGCCTTTTCGAGCCCTGGGAAGAGGTTATCATGGCTGAGAGGAGTAAGTGACGGTGGGCAAGGCAGGAGGTGAGGCTGGACTACAGACCATGGATGGAGACCTTGAGCGTTGTTTGAGCATGTTGCTTTATTCCAAGTGAAACAGAAGCTACTGCAGGGCTTGTGCAGAGGAAGCATTTGATCAGACTGGCGTTTTTATATGACTCACGCAGGACCCTGGGTAGATTGAGGCAGAAGGCAGACAAGGGTGGATGTGGAAGGCTGGAGAGAGAGGATGTTGTAGTCACTGAGCAGCAGGACAGTGACCCCTAAAAGGGCTGAGGAGGGAGCAAGGCTAGAGGTAGCTGACATTAGTGGTAGAGGGACCATCAACAGTCCTCAAGAACTTACACAGCCTCTGCTTCACTCCTACTTTAGCATCCCACCATCAGCTCTCCCAGGATAGCCTTTGAGTGGTAGAAGCTCCCTCTGCACCTGTGGCCTGGTGCTGTCCAGAATCAGGAGCCACAGGCCTAGTTCAGGATCAGTGTTTACCAGTGGAAAGGAGCGTTTGGATGGAGGATTCAAATAGGCAGAAGAAACTATTCAAATAGATTCAAATAGCAGAAGAAGCCATGGGTCACACATTCGCCTCTCCCCACAGGTCGTCACATGCACAGCCCAGTCCTCTGTTCTGTGTCCATGGTAGAGGAGGCGGCCACTTCTCCTCGATTCCTGGTAGAGAGGAAGATATATAAAACTCTAACATGAAATCTGACTCTTGCTGGCTCTTACAGACGTGGTGATTTTTAGATAACAATTAGCAAGATATTGTCAGGGATTTATTTGCAGGGCTTATCAGAATGAAAATAGGAAATGGAACCGTATTCAAATACAGAAATGTGAAACGGTCTCCTTTCTTATCTCTGAACCTTAAAATATGCAACTCTTTTTTTTTTTTTTAACCAACACAGGAGAACAAGAAGTAATGTCAGGTCAAACCTCACCTGCAGGGCATTCATTCCAAAGCATCCATCCAAGCAGATGCCCTGTGAGTTACTCGGGGATGATTAACTTGGATTTTGCATCTCTACTTTAAGTCGTTTTACAGAGTCTGAGGCTCTGCTTCTGATGCTGCTGCTCTGCAGCCCTGGAGTTCTTTCAGGCATGACTCATGCTGAAATGGACAGAAAATCTCTTAGCAAAAGCCCTAGGTGGCTGTGAGCAGAGTTTGACCTGTAGATGCCCCAGTCAAGGTAGCCTTGGAATCAAGGTCACCAAGTGGCAGAGTCAGTACCCGAAGCACTTGCACCCAGAACCCACATCTGCTGCAGAAGGGTGGGTGTGAGATGTTGTTCAGGGAGAAATTTTCTGATCACAATAGGAATATGCAGTTGGCCCTATAACAGCTTGGAGTTGGGAGCGCTGACCCCTTCACAGTGAAAATTCAAAGAAAATCCTTGACTCTCCCAAAACATAATTATTAGTAGTCTCCCTATGGCCCTGACATACACTTTTCTTGATTTTAAATTGTACACTGTTCCTTTGCTCTGTTCAGAAAACAGCTTCTTGATCTACATATAGGTTTTGGACTTTATAAAGAAGAATATAGCATCAATATTGGAGAAAGACTCATCAGCAATCTGCATTATGCAGATGACACAACTTTGTTTGAAAGCAAGGAGGACCTGAAGTGTTTGTTGCAGAACATCAAGGACTTTAATACAGATTGCATCTCAACATCAGGAAGACAAAAATCCTCAACACTGGACCAATAATCAACATCATGATTAATGGAAAAAAGATTGAAATTGTCAATGATTCTTTTGATCTACAATCAACACTCTTGATTGCAGCAGTCAGGAGATCAGGAGACACATTGCATTGGGAAAGTCTATTGTCAGGGACCTCTCCAAAGTCCTGAAGAGCAATGTTGTAAATTTAAGGAACAGGGTGTACCTGATTCAGGCCTCGCCTTATCACCTGCTATGCATCAGAGGACTGGACAATGAATAAGAATGACAGAAGAAGAATTGATAGCTTTGAACTGTGATGTTAGAGAAGAGCACCGAACATTCCATGAATTACACCTCAATATGAATCAACAAAAATCCTCTTAAGTAGAACAATAGGCAACATCACAATAAACAGAGAAAAGATTGAAGTTGTCAAGGATTTCATTTTACTTTAATTTACAAACAACATTCACAGAAGCAGCAGTTAAAAAAAAATCAAAAGACATATTGCATTGGACAAATGTGAAGTCAAAGGCTTCTTTAAAGTGCTAAAGAAAATCAATTTAAAGACTAAGGGGCACCCGAGTCAAGCCATGGTATTTTTCAATTGCTTCATATGCTTGTGACCATTGGACAATGAACAAAGATGACTAAATAAGAATTAATGTCTTTGAATTGTGGTGTTGGCAAAGTATATTGACTATACTACTCTTTGGTTGTGCAGTCCATAGTAAGTTGTATTGCTAACCCAAAGGTTACCTATCTCCTGCAGTTTGGATCCACCAGTGGTTCTGATAGAAAAAGACAGGTGGTCTCTTCCTATTAAAATTCCCAGCCTTAGAAATCCAATGGGTTACTATGAGTTGAAACTGACTCAGCAGTGAGGGGGTTTTTGAGTCCAAAGAATAAACAAATCTGTCTTTGTCTCACATACTTTGGGCATGTTGTCAGAAGGGGTCAGTCTTTGGAAACAGATATCATGCTGAGAAAGATGGAGAAGTGTCTGTAAAAGAGAGGAAGAGACTCAATGAGATGGGTTGACCCAATGACTGTAACAATGGGCTTAATACCTGGTGAAGACGGTGTAGGGTAGGTGCATGTAATGAGTTTCCATCTGCTGTTCATAATGCATCTGGTTGACTTGAGGGCACCTAGCAATAGTATTGACAACTTCAAGAACAAGAAATTACCTGTGATTTTTCTTTTGTCAACTATTTCATTCTATAGACTAGCTATACAGATCTCTGGGTATCACAAATGGTTTGCATTCTACAGCTAATCTAAAATCTAACAGTTTGAACCAACTCAGTAGCACTGTGGGAGAAAGACCTAGTAATATGCTTCTGTAAAGACCACAGTCAAGAAACACTCTCTGCAGCGGTGGTACTTGGCAACACACAGAGTCATGATGAATTGGAAGCAACAGCAAATAGGGGAGTTCTCGGTCGCTTGGTTGGCTGGTTTGTATCAATAATCAACACCCCTGGAAGCAGTAGTTAAGAAGTCATATTATGAATTAAATTGAGCAAATCTGCCGTAAAACACCTTTTTTACATTTTGAAAACTTAATCACCACTTTGATGACCAAGGTGAGCCTGGCCCAAGCCATGGTCTTTTCAATTACATCACATGTGTGTGAAAGTTAGATAATTTTAAAAGGAGAACAGAAGAAGAACTGATACCTTCTAATTGTGGTGGAGGAGGGGAGTTAAATATACTGTGTGGTCTGTCAGGGAACTGAACAAATTCACCTTCGAGGAAACAAAACTAGAAAGAATGCTCCTTAGAAGCAAGGCGTATGAGATTCGGCTTGTTTACGTTAGATATTGGAAAGATCAGTTACTAGGGAAAAAAGTACTGTATTTGGTACAACAGAGAGACAACAAAAATGAGGGCATCCTTTAGTGGGATGGATTGGTACAATTGGCCCGAACAGACCCAAGACCATTAAAATGTGCAGCACTGCATTCTGTCAAAAATAAATGTTCTACAAGGTGGAGCCAACGTATACACGCCATTTCTAGTACAATAGACATACAGTTGTGGATTTAAAAGGGCAAGTACATGTTCATTTAAGTTCATTGATATGCAATCATAAAGTAATCCCTTTCATTTTGACAACTTCTGTTTCAGATTCATACTTCATACCTTCCACATTCCAGTTACTACTGGATGTTTACTGCTGTGACTTCATTTTGAGCCATGTCACACTATGACTGACTACTTTTTTTCTCTTGCTGAAAGTATACACAGTCCATGCCTTCAACCTCAGAGACTCACCTTCAAACACAATTCAACACCTTCAAACACAAAGGTCTGTTGCTCTTCATATGGCTTTCAGACACTTAATTTTTTTAAATAATACTTGTATTTTGGGTAAAAGTTTACACAGTAATTTTTTTCATTTCAGAATTTCCATACAAGTTGTTGACTGACTTTAACTCAAACTCCTTGCCTTCTACTTGGAACCAGCACATGGCTGACCCTCCACTGCATGTCTCAGGTTGTAGATGGCATAGGAAGTGACTGCCCACCTTTCTACTGAGGAGATGCTGGTGGATCCAAAGTCCTAGAAAGGCATAGCCTTTAAGTTAGCAGCACAGCTCTATACCCTGTGTCCCCAGAGCTCTCTAGTTACCTATTTTTACACAAGTAATACATGCATTGTATGCTCATACATGTGATGTGATGAGGTCAGATCGTCAAACCTTTTTTCCCGTTCTTAGTCTGGATGCACCTTTGGGACCAATTCACACTGAGAATGGCCCTTGAATTATTACCATTGGCAGAGCTTCTCGCATCATAAACAACAAGCAAAGTACCATAATAGGTATAAGCTGACACACAAGTGGTGATGACTAAGTGAATTCATACAATGTTTGTGCTGTTGTATCTGGCAATTTTCACTTAGCAAAGGGTTTCCAGGGTTCTTCTGTGTTATAGTATGCATCAGCTTCACTCTTTTATGTTCTGGCCAGCATTCCATCATATGCATATACTACCACGTTTTGTTTATGCATTTGTATGTTGGCAGACACTTGGATTGTTTCTACCTTTTGTCTGTGGTTAAAACTCTGCTATGAGCAAATGTCCAAGTCTCTGTTTCCATGAGTTTGAGTCTGTCTACCAGGAGTGACATTTCTGGGCCATTTGGTAGCGCTCTGGTGGCTAAAGAGTTACACTGCCAACCGAAAGGCATGCAGTTAGAACCCACCAATTGTTTCATGGGAGGAAGTTGGGCAAACTACTCCCTGGGGATGTACTGTCTCTGAAAACCCACTAATGGTCAGCTATAGGTTGTTTCTGACTCAGTGGTGTATAACAACAACCTTTCAGTTAGCAGTCAGCACTTCAACAACAATAGCAGAGCTATGTTCATCCATTTGAAGATCTGTCAGAATGTTCTTTCACTCTATTTCACCTGTTAGCAATGCACAGAAGTTCCAGCTCCCCACCCTTTCATCACACTGTTTTATGCAACAATTTCTAAAAGTAGAACAGCAAATAGGAACAATATGAGCAGGGGTACTAGAAACAGTGTGTTGAAGAGGTCTGTACTTGGCATATATGAAGACAGAAGGAGCTCCTGCACCATTGATGGACTACTGTTGTTCCAGGGATACCACTGGCTCCATCAGGCCAGCGGGCCAGCTACAGGAAGCCCAGGGAGAAGCTGAGCAGTGATCCAGAGCAGGACAGGGCAATATTGTCTCAAGCCCTAGGCCTGTCTCCATTTATATTAGTTTGGTTACTTCCTACTTTAACAGATTGAGTAGCGTATTTATCCATATTGTGGATTCAAATATTCTGAATAAAAAGTAGTCCTTTTGTCAAGCCCTGATGACAGAGCACATAATATATAGGACTAGTAACCAAAAGGTTGGCAGTTACCTTTTACCAGCTACTCTCTTGAAGATAAGCAAAAGAGAGCTATAAGCAGGAACCAACTCAAGAGCAGTAGACTTTTTAAAGGTGGGAGATGTAAAACTCTCAAGGATGGAGCCCCTCCGGGTGTGGTGAAGAACTGCCTGATCTCTGGAGCCCAGCCTGCTGTCCTGATGCCTAAATACTGGAGCCTCCATCAAAGAACGGAGCTAATTCCTGTTTTCACGCAGCCCTCCTTCGGATCTGGAAATCCCAGATCTTTTCAGTCGTCAAGAGCCTCTTACCCCTACTGACCTGGTAGATGGGCAGAAATAGCCATATGGAAACCAAGTATCTATTTCTCCTGTAATTTGGAAGCTAATATCTACTTTCATGGTGTCACAGGGACTCAGAATAATATCTATAAATTCCTAGTTCACAACATGCACTCGGTAAGTGTTAATCATCATCAACATCGTCATTATTATAATATAACCTTTGTCATAATCATGATAGTTTTCTCTCTTGCCTACCTAAAAATAGACCAGGCCCACATTGCTACCCAAGATAAATTAGTGCTGGCACATTAGGTCAACTTCTTTTGCTAAAGGAAGCCTGGAGAAGCCTTAGACATTGCTTATCCTTTAAATTCAGCCAGTGCCCATGGAACAGACAGGGGGCGATTTACACTTCCTGGCCCCAGGAGAATCAGTGCTCACTCAGGCAACCTGTCAGCTGATAGGGAAACTGCTTTAGGAGTTCCAGAGCGGCACTGCATCTCCATGAAGGGAAAGGTGCAGTTCATTGATGTGGTTAACCTCTCAAGCTCTTGTAGCCCTCTATGATGGAAAGTCATTCTTTTTTTTTTTTAAGTCATTCTTAACACATTACAAACCTGGCCATCCTCCTCTAGACACATGCTATGAATGAGACACCCTTAGACCGGGGATGGAGTTGACTCCGAAGAAATTCTAAGAGTTGATAGCTTGATCATTCCCATCCCAAATGCTTCTCTAATAGAACTATTTTCTGGTCTCAGTACCACTGCAGGAGGACTTTCAGTGACTGAGTGTACGTGGCTGACTTACTAGAGAGTTAGACCAACTTAGGGAAACAGGAACTCATTATTATTTTATTCTAGATTTCCTCCTAGAATCAGTAATTGTAGACGTTAGACTTTTCATGACCACCTACTCACAGCTACTCTCAATGGAAATCTTTTCTCTAGCCATGGAAACTTCTGGTACAATAGGAGGAGAAAAGACAAGGCGGTAAAGTCACTGGGTGTGCAGCAAATGGCTAATTTTTGCCACTTTCTCTAGCTATTGAAACTAATCACCATTGTATCTTCTTATTTAAAGGCATTTAAAAATTTTATAAACATTAATTAAATCCTCCAATAACCTTGAGAAATTGAAATGTGGAGAAAAAGATGTTAAAAGCTCTATCCTGTGGCATTTTAGAAGAGCACTGACTATCCCATGGACGGCCAAGAGAATGAACAGATCAGTCTTGGAGAAGGTGAAACCAGTGTTCTTTGGAGGCAAGAATGATAAGGCTTCGCCTCACATGCTTCAGGAATGTTGCTAGGAAGGGCTATTCCTTGGAGAAGTACGTGATCCTGGGAAGGGTGGAGGGTCGGCAAAGGAGAAGAAGACCCTCAACCAGGTGGATTGACATGGTGACTGCTGCAATAGGCTCTGTGTTTCAGGAATTGTGAGGGTGATGCAGGATAGCACGGGGTTCAAATGTGTTGTTCATAAGGTCACTATGAGTTGTACTAGGGCTCAACAGCACCTAGCAACAACAGCAATTTTCAGAAATAGATCTGCAGGATTTTCTTCCTTGTCTGTCTTAGTCTGCAATCGTCACTAAAAATGGGTGAGTATGCCATTATTTGCAATATCGGTGGCATTGTGTCCAGCATCGCTGTAACACACAAGCCACCACAGTACATCAAACACAAGCACGGAGAGTGAGACAAATGCACACTCTAGCAGAGCTCTCTAAGAAGAGTCTAGGTAAAATGCTCAAGTAGTACAGGTAAGGGCTGGGAGAGGGGAAACAGGTCATAAAGAGGTTGAAGCAAACTTTGGGGCAACCAGAGTTGGGTAGGAGCTTCTGGAATATATGAGAAATAAGATTCAATTCAACTTTATACCCCTTGGAAGCAAAAAAGAAGGGATAGCCCGGACTAGAACTAGTCCGAATACACTAAGTACTTGGAAATTAGTTCCTTAATACTGCTGTAACAAAATGACACAAATTTAGAGACAGAACAACACACTTCATCTGACATACTTTGGGCATGTTACAAGGAGGGACTAGTTCTTGGAGAGGAACATCATGCTTGGAAGGGTGGAGGGACAGAGAAAGAGAGGAAGACCCTTGAGATGGATTGATTCAGTGACTGGGATAATGGAGGTAGGTGTGTCAGAGACAATAAGGTTGGCACGGGATAGAGCAGGTTTCAGGGTTAATGTACAAAGCATTGCTATGAGTCTCAAGTGACTCTGTGGCGCATAGTAACAACAACAATAACAACACAAATAAATTTGTGTGAATCTACCAGCTGCTCCATGGGAGAAACATGGGAAGTCCTCTCTCATAGGATTTATAGCCTCGGAAAACCTGCTTGGAGGGTCAGCTATGAGTCAGTTGCAACACAACAGCAATGGGTTGTTCTTTTCAAAACTCAGGTACCTATGAATGTGACCTTGTTTAGAAATAATCTTTGACAATGTTACCAGTAAACTTGAGCTCATACTGAAGTAGTGTCCGACCCAACACATTTGATTAGTATCCTTATTACAAGAGGAAAATCTGTGAAGAGACAGACTGAGGAAAGAGGGACATATGACAATGAAGACAAGCATTAGAGTGACACATCTACATGCCAAAAAAATAAGTCAGGCATTGTCAGGAACCACAAGAAGCAAAACAGGGTCTTTCTTTAGAGTCTCCAAAGCAAACCCAGCCCTGTCAACACTGTGATTGTTAAATGACCTACAGAACTATGAGACAATTCATTTTTCTTATCTTAGGCCACTTGCTTTGGGGCCTTTAGTTATGGCAGTCAGAGGAAAGTAATAGAGTCACCTTGATCATCTTCAAAATAGTTAACCCAATTTCTGGTCAGGTGAGATTAGGGAGAGATAATCCAGTATAAAAAGCCCATGTAAGGCTCCACTACTCAGTCCAATTAAAATGGAATCTCCAGAGGAGGTGGCAGCCTTCTGTTTCAAAGCTCCTCAGGTGAGTGAAATACGTACCTGGCCTGGAGAATCTCTGTGCCTCGCTAACAAGGTAGCATCACTTCTCGTACCAGAGTGCTGTTCAGAGCATTGTCTCTATCCTCTTCAGA
>NW_006399801.1:4212631-4217078 GCF_000299155.1 Elephantulus edwardii | reverse complement strand
CCCCTTTCCCTTACCATCCTTCCCTCCACCTATCAAATTGTGCAACCCTAAATTTAACACGCCCTCTCTTGGATCCTCATATATGCTCTACAATAATGGGCCTATACAGTCTTTGTCTTTAGGAGACTGAGTTAGTTCAGAGAGCATAATGCTCTCCAGTCCCTCCCAAGTTAGGTCATAATTTACAAAATCATTGCTCCTGTGTGTACAACAAGACTCTTAATAACATTTACAAATACAATTCTCTGCAATTCTACAGCTGAGCCAGGACTTTCCTGAATAGACAGATTCAAACAGATTAAGCATTTCATCCAAGGTCGTCTAGTATCTTCCTGAGATAGCAGTTTTCTTTCAATCTGTGAATGTAGTGCTCAGAGCATTGAAGTGGAAAGCAGAAAGACACCAAGTGTGAGAACAAATCAATCCATTCCTGATGGCTTTGAAGATGGAGGGGGTTGGGTTGACGTGAAACAAGGAAGGCAGCAGCATCCACACACTGAGAATGACCCCCACCAATAGCCAACAAGAAGCCAGGGGCTTTAGTCATACAACCACACAGAGCTGAACTGCCAACAGTCTGTGTGAAACTGGAAAGGAAGCCTTCCCTGGAGTCTCTGAAAAGGACTACAGTGTTGTCAGCACTTTGATTTCAGCCAACAAAATCCAAAGAATCAGCTGAGTCACCCTTTGCCTAAACTTCTGACCTACAAAACTTAGAAAGTTCTCTCTGTAAATGAGTGTTAATTTGAGTTACTAAGTTTGTTGAAATGTGTGGGGATATCTGTTACAAAAGACCTCTTCAAGTGTTAAGAATGATGTCACTTTGATGATGAAGGTGCTCTACCCAGGCCAAGGTCTTTTCAGTGGTCTCATATGCATAGGAAAGCAGCGTAATGAAAATGGAGCACCAAAGTATAACAGAACTATTTGGACTGAGGCCTTGGTGATGAAGAATACTGAAAATATAGTGGACGTCCAGAAGAATAAATTCATTTCAGAGGAAATTAGACTTGAAAATTATTAGTCTTCACCTTACTTCAACACACCATCTCACCCCCAACTCACCACCCACTGAGTCAATTCCAACTCACAGCAAATTTCTGGCAGGTTTTCAAGGCTGTACATCTTGAGAAGACTGCCCATTTTTCATCAAGGAGCTGTTAGGATTAGAACTAAGAAAAGAGGCAAAAGTTTAAGCTTAAAAAATTAAGCTATCAGAACCAGGAGGCTAATCTTGACATGTATAGAATTGGTGCTTTGAGCACATGAGTGATGTCAGAAGTAGTAGACACTTGATGCATGAATGACATCAAAGTTCAGGGACCAGAATTAAACCACCCACTAAACTTTGAACTCTCTGTGCCATTGTCTCATTGATCTAGACTCTAGGCCTACCCAGAGAAGGAGTCCATAAATAGAGCCTCACCTCACTAGCATGCAGCTTCTCTTCCATATGTCCTATCAAGGAGGGAGATATATCCCTTTGGGGATATAACTTTCCAATAAATCTACCTTTCCTATTTTACCTTCACTAATGGGCAAATTGGTAGCATCAGGATGGATGGTGAAGAGATTGAGATTGTTCACAGCTTTAGTTTGCTTGGCTCCACAATCAACACTCTTGGCACCAGTAGCCAGGAAATTAAAAGGCATATTGCCATGGGAAAGTCTGCTGTTAGGGACCTCTCCAAAGTACTGAAGAGCAATGGTGTCTCTCTGGAGACTAAGGTGTGTCTGATACAGGCCATGGTCTTTGCAATCACTTGTTATGCATCACAGAGTTGGACAAAGACCAAGGAGGATAGAAGGAGAATTGATGCCTTTGAGCTGTGGTGCTGGAGAAGAGTATTGAGAGTACCATGGACTGCTAGGAAAACAAACAGATTCATCCTGGAAAGGGTTAAACCAGGTGGCTCCTTGGGGGCAAGGATTCTGAGCCTCCGTCTAACATACTTTGGACATGTTGTAAGGAGAGACCAGTCCTTGGAGAAGGACATCATGCTTGGTAGGGTGGAGGGACAGCGCAGGAGGGAAAGGCCTTCTATGAGGTGGATTAATTCAATGACTGTGGTAATCAGGATGGGAGTGTCAGAGACAGTGTGATTGGTACAGGACAGAGCAGAGTTTAGGGCTGTTGTACATAGGGTCGCTTGAGTCGCAAGCGACTAGATGGCACATAACAACAACAACAACAACAATGTGTGTTTGTCTTTTTCTTTTTGTCTCTGTGTTCTAATAAAAAGCTTCGGATTACACTTTAATGCTCCATGTACTAAATAAATTCGGCTCTCCGAAGAAACCCTGAAATTGCTATACACTATGCTACCTTGGTACTTGGACACAGTCACGTCCTCTAGTCCTTTCACTCGCCATGATTCTTTTGCCTGTATTAGAAGAGTGAGCTAAGGAACTGACTGTATGGCAACAGAGCCACTGGTGGATTCAAACCACAACAGTCTTTTAGTTAGCAGTGCAACATGCTGTAGACTACATCACCAGAGCTCCTCGAATACATCATAAAGAAAGACCAGTATCTGGAAAAAGACTCATATTTGGTAAAGTAGAAGAGCAGTGAAAATGAGGGAAATCTCCCATGTAATGGATTGACATCAATGATCACGAAGGTAGCTTGGGACAAGACAATGGTTTGTTTCTGTTATACATAAGGTCATCAGGAATCATAACTGACTCAATGACAAGTGACAACAAAAAATTGTTGTAGATTGTTACAGCACCAATAAGAAACTAATACAGTTTAGATGCCGAATGTGTATAAAACAGAAGGATTTAGTCTAAAGGACCTAAGAAGGGCTCCATAAAGCAATGACTTTTATTCTAAAAATGGGGTGTGGGCCCTAAAGACAAAGAACTAATGGGCTTAGTTTATAATCACTCCCCTAATAGGGTGAGAAATCTTTGATGGTCCCGAAGAGCAGAAAACTGGCAAACGAGATCCA
Organism: Elephantulus edwardii; assembly: GCF_000299155.1. Lineage (NCBI taxonomy): Eukaryota > Metazoa > Chordata > Mammalia > Macroscelidea > Macroscelididae > Elephantulus > Elephantulus edwardii. The sequence continues at coordinate 4,214,121 of NW_006399801.1, read as the reverse complement.
GAGCAAGGACAGACCTCAACGCAAACTGCAGACAGCTGTTCTCTCTGAGGCCTGCAAATGCTCTTGCAGCACAGCGCACACATCAGACCAGGAGGCACGTCGTCCTCCATATGTTTGTGTTTACTGAAACAACCTAGGAAGCCCCATGACTGACAGCTCCTCAGAACCACCCAGCAGTGATGGGGTGAGAAGCCAGAGGATTTCTCAACAACAAAGAATCGGCAAGAAAGCCATATTATTTCTGTCTCTCTCCAAATAAAACTCAGGTCTGCCCAAATGGCTGTTCCAAAACATGTTGTTCAGATTCCAGTGACATTAAGCAAACTGGCAGTTCTCAAAATATCTCTGGTAACTGGCTAGGGTGGTATGCATGACTTTGGCAATGGGATCAGGTATGTCAGAGACTGTGATGTTGCCTTAGGATAGGGCAAGGTTCAAAGCCTTTTTTCATAGGGTTGCTATGGGTCATAATTGACTTGAACGAGGACACATAACTACAACACAATCATGCATAATCCAAAGTATTTGCATAATGCCTAAACTGACTCTGGAAAGGCTTTTCTAAGTGCTTTGGTGCGTGCACCAGCAGGTATCCCATTGGCCCCAGTGAAGACAACCCATTTCCAATGAGGCCAAAAGGAAATGCCTCTACCTGCTCAAAGAGCCCTGGTGGCATAGCAGGTTATGAGCTGGGCTGCCAACTAAAAGGTTAACAGTTCGCACTTACCACCTTCTCCATGGATGATGTTGTTGTTATGCACCATAGAGTCAGAACCAACCCATAGCTGACCCTCCAGCATATTTTCAGAGGTAGTTTATAGCACAGGAGGTGATTTCCCATCCTTCTGTGGAGCAGCTGGTGGCCTTGAACCATGCACCTTTAGGATTGCAGTGCAGCTTCTTGCAACCTCAAAAACTCAATAAAAGGCCACCAGGAGTAGGAATCAATTTGCTGGCAGTGAATTTGGTTTGGGCTCATGTCTCTGAATGTAATGTGGCAGGATCAAAGTGATCCAGAATCCGCAAAGCAAACCCAACAAGTTTCAGCAGTCTGTTGTGCATGGGGTCACCGTGAAACCAAGGCCAGCCACAGGCCGGCTAACAGAAAACATAGAGACAAAAGTAGTCAGATTCAGATCTGTTGTTCATCGGGTCACTGTGAGTCATACTTGACTTGATGGCACATTACAGCAACAAAAAGGCCGCATGCAGGACAGAGAAGAAAAGAAAGTTATTACTACTGTATAGAATTTTTGTTTACAGTGATAAGAACTTTTGGAAATGCATCATGGTGATGGTTGAGCAGTATGGTGAGTATAAACCATTTTCACTGAATTTTACACATAAAATGGAAAATTTGTATTGCATATATTTTACCACAGTGGTTTGTTTTTTATTAAAAGAGCAAATTATCTGTGGAAAAAGGCACCTAAAACCAAGAAAACATATTGTGAGGACATCAGCATTTTACTGGAAATTTTAGAGAGAGG
>NW_006399801.1:4189378-4212246 GCF_000299155.1 Elephantulus edwardii | reverse complement strand
TTTTCATTAAAATTAATAAAATAAAATTTAAAGAGTAAATGGATTCTTTTTTTTCAATTTCCAAGTCTTCCTTATATTTGTCTAGCCACATTTAATTAGGCTTTCTTTTTCTTGTCATGTGCCATTGAGTCAGGACTGACTCATAGCTCACCCTCCAGCAGGTTTTCAGAGGTTATGAGTTACATGGAAGGAAATTAAGGAAATTGCCCATCTTTCTGCTGCAGAACAGTTTGGTGGATTCGAATCAGCCACCTTTGGATTATCAGCATAGCTCCTTACCCACTAGGCCACCAGAGCTCCCTAGACTTTCTTAAAGTTAAACTCAAATATTAACAATGCGGTATGCTGGGTTTGAGCTGGTATTTCTTCCTGCTATGACAACAAGAACATCTGAGACACTGGCCTCCCTGTGGCTCCAACAACTCTCTGTACAGACTCTGCTCAATGGTCTGCTTCTTCTGCTCTACTGGCGCACAGCATCCATTCCATCCTCCTTCCAGATATCTTCTGTAGATGCTGAGGAAGCAGAAAACTACAGCTTCTTGCAATTCAGATTCTGAGAAGAAGGCAGAGCCCATAGCTTAGGCTCATTCAGAGCACAGACGTGGGGATGGGCTGTCTTCTGCTAGGAGGCACAGTCCCAAAGATTCCTGCAACACCTTCTGATTTCACACTGTGAGCATCAGGAGGTTGCTGCTGAGGCAGCAGAGGTTACTTTGGTCTCCCAGAGTCTACCATATAGTTTTGTGGGTGTTGAGAGGCACTTCTTGCAGCAAGTACAGGCACTTTCAGAACCAGATGCAATCTGTGACATATCTCTGAGTAAACAGTTCTCCACTTTCTGGATTGCAACCATGGGTGTAGCTCCCAGCAGGCCATTTTGACATTGTTTTGGGAGTCTTTTATAGAGACCTAATCCTTCTGAAGATTCTGAACGATGCTTGAAACAGAGAGAAACATTAGCTTAAAGATTAACATCGACATAAAGATTCCCTCTATTAAGTGCTGCTCTCCTTGACATAGCCAGAATGACTGCATTTCTGCAACTGAACACTGATGATATCCTGTTTAGATAATACTATTTTTTCCCCCCAGAGAGGCTTTTTTCAGAGGCTTCCTGACTGAACGATCTAAGGTAGAACTCTCGTTCTTGTTAAGTTTGGTGTTTCGTGAAGCTTCTCAGCAACTATAGTAGATTATTGAATGTCATACCAAAGTACCACAAACCAGATGGCCTCGAAAAAAAGAAATGTATTCTCTCACAATTCTGGAGATCAGAAGTCCCAAATCAGGATGCGAGTGGGATTAGCTCCTCCCGGGGCTTCTGAGAAGGAATCTTCTTGATGCCTCACTCCTTGATTCTGTTGCTTTTCCTTGGGGTTCTTTGACTTGTAGACACATGGCGCCAGTCTCTGCTTTTGCCTCTTTGTGACCTTTTCCCTCTGTGTCTGACTTTAGTCTCTTCTCTTTTTCTAAAAGGAGACTAGTTAGATTGGATGGATGCCCATTCTACTCCAGTGTGACCTCATGTTCAGCTAATTTCATCTGCAAGGATGCTATTTCCAAACAAGGCCACAGGCATTAGGGATTAGGATTTCAACATCTCTTGTGGAGACATGATTCAGCCCATAATAGAATCTAAGTGAATCATGTCTGTTTACTGATTTTCATGTTTATTTTCTGAACTGTGACCTCTATGAGGGCATTGATCTTGCACGTCTTAGCCCTTCTCTCTCTCTCTGACACACACACACACACACACACACACACACACACATATGGGTACGAGTGGAGACACTCTCATACACACACTCCTGCCCCTAGAACAGGGCTTTTTCCGAAGTGGACACCTGTTAAGTGTTTGTGGAAGGAGGGAGGAAGAGCAGGATGTTCCAGGCTTAGCTTTTCTCCTTAAGAGGCTTATGACGACATCCTAGAACACTTAAACTATTTGAAAATTAGAGTTACATAGGTCTTATTTTTAACTGACTTATGGACCACTAGGTGGCCTAGTGGTAAGGAGCTGTGCTACAATCCCAGTGGCATGCAGTTCAAGTCCACCAGCTGCTTCACAGGAGAAAGATGGGCAATTTCCTCCCATGTGATTAATTGCCTCTGAAAACACACTGGAGGGTTGGCTATGGGTCATTTCTAACTTGACAGTATACAATGACAACAACAACATGCTTACCAAAATGCCACAGGGGCTGATGTTTCTCTTTGTTTTTAAGCATCATGTTTTTATTCTCAAATAAGAAACTTACAGCTTCAACACAGGGAGTTTATTTCCTTCTTTAGAAAAAGACTGTAGGAATTATTGAGCTACTTAAAGGAAGAATCAATGGGACAAGGGAAAAGCTAAATATCTCTGTCTGTTCCTAAAACCCTGACTATGGTCATTTGTTGAAATATTTATACACACTGTTTACATTGCATCATTCCTCACAGCAGCCCTATTCATGTGATAAATTGAGGAACTTTGCTTGGGATAGCATATTTTTATTAAAAATACAATTTTGGTTTTATATGAGATGCCCTAAGTGATTAACTCAGAGGTCATCAAGCTCAGGCCTGCCTGACTTTGTAAATAATGTTTTACTGGAAGGAGGCCCATACCCATTTGTTTACATATCGTCCATGGCTCCCTCTCAGAGTTGAGTAGTTGGGACAAATCTGTGGCCAGCAATGACTAAAATATTTACTGTCTGGCCTTTTTAAAAAAACCCAAAACATTCGTCCAATCCTTTCTTTAAACAAACCCCATGTGGTAAATGGCGCTGGTTTGTCTACAGTACCTGAGGGGGCTGTTGTTGTTGTTAGTTGTCATGAGGTCAGTTTTGCCTCCTGATGACCCCATGTATTATAAAGCAGAACTGCTCCACAGAGATTTTTTTAGGTCTCAATATTAACAAAAGCTCATTATCAGAATTCTTCTTCAGCAGTCCTGGTAGACAGGTTAGAAGTACCAATCTTGAGGTGAGTTGTTGTAGTTAGGTGCCATTGAGTTGCCTATGCTACATAACTACCCTTTGAACAACAGATCTGAACCTTCACCTGTGTTGCACCATTCTCATCCTCTCTCTGATGTGCTGGGTTTCATTGTTACAGTCACTGTGTCAATCCATCTTGTTGTGGGGGTGGTCTTCATTATTTTTCTCTGGCCCGCCACCTCTCCCAGCAGGATATTCTTTCCCAAGGACTGGTCCATCCTGAAAACATGCCCAAAGTATATGAGGCAAAGTTTCTTTGCCTCCAAGGAGCACCCTGCTTGTACTTCCTCCAAGACAGATTTGTTTGTACTTCGGGCAGTCCACGAGATAGTCAGTACTCTTCTCCAGCACTAAACTCAGAGACATTCATTCTCTTTCTGTTATCCTTATTCATCATCTAACTGTCAGAAACACAGGAAGTAACTGAAAAGACCATTATTTGGTTCAGTATCTTGGTCTTTAAACTGTTATCTTTGCTCTTTAGCACTTTGGTTAGAAGCTGAGTTAGAACTATGTGTGGCACCTAGGTACCTTCAGATAGAACTCTGGTGCCATAGTGATAAAAAGCTGTGAGGCAGGTGGGTCGAATCCAGAAGCTGCTCTGTTGGAGAAAGATGGACAATCTCTTCCTATGTAATTTACTGTCTCTGAAAACCCACTAGAGTATCAACTGTGGGTCGGTTCCAACTCAACAGCACACAGGAAGCTCTGGTGGCCTAATCCATAGGAAGTTTTGCTGCTAAATCAAAGGCTGAGTCTTTCTGGTAGTTCTAATCCACCAGCAGCTCTGAGGAACCAAAAGGACAATCTCCTCCTGAACGATTTATAACCTCAGAAACCTTCCAGAGGCTCAATTGTGAGTCAGTTTCAGTTTCAAATTGATGGCAATGAGTTCAAGTTGAGCTGGACAATGGCTAAGGATGACAGTAGAAGAAGAATCAATGTCGTTGGGTTGTGGTGCTGGAGAAGATTCCTGAACATAAACATATCATGGACTGCTAAGAGAACAAATAAATCAGTCTTGGTGAAGCCAAGTTTCTCTTTGAAGGCAAAGATTTTGAAGTTCTGTCTCACATATTTGGACATGTGGCCAGGAGAGATTGATCCATGGAGAAGGACATCGTCCTTGGAAAGATGAAGGGACAGCACAGGAGAGGAAGACCCTGGATGAGATGGGTTGATGTGCTAACTAGGGCAAAGGGGATAGGTGTGTCAGAGTCAATGAGACTGTCTCAGGATGGGGCAGGGTTCAGAGCTATCGTACCTAGGGTCATTATGCGTCATGGGCGACTTGATAGCACATAACAACAACACATATTTCTCAAGACTCTAAAAAGTACACTTGCCTACAATTCCAAATACATATTTTTGTACTCTCCTATCAAAGGAGCTCTGGTGGTCTAGTGATAAGAAGTTGTGCTGCAATCCCAAAGCCACACAGTTCATATCCACCAGCTGCTGCCGCACAGGAGTAGGATGGGAAGTTTACTGCCTCTGAAAACCTGCTGGAGGGTCAACTGTGGGTCAGTACCAGCTCAACAGAACACAACAATAACATTTAAAAAAAATAAAATAAAGGACATAACCAAGATAACACATAATCAACATATCTTCTCTACAGCAAAGCTGGCAATGCATTAGTCCCTCCAGGACTATAAAAGATTTCCTAAGACGCTGGCCTCTATTGCAAGTCACTGGGATGACACATGTGCACATAGAAACACTTGTTACTCCTGCAGGAACCCTGGTGACCCTGTGCTTAGCCACCTGACTACTGATCCACAGCAGGTCCATTTAGAGGAGAAACGACCTGCCATCTGCTGTCGTAAAGATCCAGCCTAGGAAACCCTCAGGGACAGTTCTAGTCTGTCACATAGGATCACTATCAGTTGAAATGGACTTGAGAGCACAAAACAACTAACAACAATAATATAATTAATGATAATGGCGAGAGTATTTAAAATCAGCCGGGCACTGGTGCAAGTGCTTTCCAAGTGTTAAATTAACCAATCTGAACAAATCTCTACATCATTTCCTATTGAGTCAGAATCAATCATCGTGTCATAGCTGACAGTCCAGTGCTTTTTCAGAGGAAATAAATTGCACAGGAGGAGACTGCCCAATTTTTTTTCTAGCCAGTGGATTCGAACTGCATGCCTTTGTACTGGCAGCACAAATCCTGGCCATTAAGCCAGGGCGTAGGTATTATTTTTATCTCTATTCATCATTACCTGAGAGCTGAAGAGGGCCAATGATTTGATCAAGATCTCAGAAGTCAAGTGATTGAACTTCACTATAAATCAAAGCTGTTTTTATGGAGTGCAGAGGGAGTTCAGAAAACACGGGATTTCAGGGACATTACTTTACACTGTGTCTTTGCAAAGAACTGGTGGAGAAGCTCAGCCATCTGGGTGGGTGGACCTTTCACTGACTTTAGGAAAGAAATGCTGTTCTTGTTAGCTCTAGTCCAGTCAGCCTCTGACTGCACCATGCATAGAAGAGTGAGTTACAGCTGGGTCTGTACCATCCTGTGACCAGTTATCCCTAGGGCTCATATTGACTGTCTTTAGGGGGTAGGTCACTTGGTCTTTTTTCTTAGTCCATTTTAGACTGGAAGCACCACTGAAACCTATTTAGTATCAGCATCATGTAACTTGAAAGCATATTAACTCCTTCCTTAATTACATTTCCATCAAAGCCACTATTGGATTTTTATTTTCTTTTCCCAACCTCATGACAATATGCCTAAAAGCATGTAGCTGACTTCATTTCTCTGAATCAAGACATCTAAGTGAGAATTTGCTAACTTGACATGCAAATATAACTTCCCCATCCACCCAGATCTTATCTCCAGGCCTCTGTTTTAGGGAAATTCCAGGCCCTGCACTGCTGGCCAGCACCCTGCAGGCCTGTAATGACTATCAGTTTGTGGGACCAGGCACTGGGGGCGAGCAGAGGACCTCAAGCCCTCTAGTAACAAGGAGCCTGGTGTTCATCCTGTGGACAAGGCTATGCCAATTATCCTGTGCAGGAATCTATTTTCTGGCATTTGATTTCATGACAACTCTTTCCTGTGGCCTCTACTTGCTTTTTTCACCTTTCATTTTTTCACAAATTTTGATTTGTTTTTAAAATTTAGAAAGGAAGTTTGTGACATTTACCTGATCAGAACCTCTATATAAAATCATCACCCTGGCAATGAGAGATACAATCCCTAAAGAGAGCTTTCTTTTTTGTTTTCTAATTGTGTTACACTTTATTGCAATTCACTGATCCTGTATTGTTTTGTTTTGTTTTAGCTTTCATTGTGATTTGAGTCTCTTAATTTTCACACATCATACACCTTTCCTTGTGGATCCTGATGTCCATGACAGCAAGCTCAAGAACCCAGAGCTAGAGTTCTTCTGGCATCTTAAAGCATTTTAACCATGTGGCCATCTCAGGGCCTCTTAACACTCTAGTCTGTATTCTCTGATTACCGAATTATCTGCCTGAGTGTTGGAGTGATCAGAATGCTCTTATTTCTTGTGATGGCTTAATGACATGAAGCTACAGGAATGGTTCCAGAGCAGACACGTTAAAGATACTCAGGTCTCCGCAAGATATTTGGGCTTTCAGAAGCAACACAGCTGCCTCGTGTTGTCATCCCACCATAGCATGCATTTGGTTTTGTCTAGAGACATTTTTAATTGTCACAACTTAGTTCGGATACAGACAGCAGGGATTCTGTTAAATACCCACCATGCACAGGACAAAATCCCCTTCCCAACTAAGAATTATCTGGTACAAAATGCCAATAATGTCAAGACTGAAAATACTCAGTGTAGTTTATTATCTTTAAGTGATGAAATGAGAACTGTATGATTGATTCTGGAATTCTAAGCTCTTACGAGAGCCAGCCACCAGCTTCCATACCCTCTATAATTAATCCAGGCCAAGTGAGTCTTCCCATAAAACTAGGCATCTAATTGTTGTGGTTTAACAGCCTTGGACCACAGAATGGGTTGGAGAGGAGGAGGTCTGGCCCCACAGATGCCAAATGCTGCCACTTCCACATCAGAGGAGGTAGGAGAGAGCACTGAGCAAGTATGATTAGATCCTGCACTCAAGTTTCCTTTTGTTCAGCAGAGAAGGCAGTCTCCACGGCTATCAGTGAGTTGATTTCCCAAACAGGAAGTAACTTCAAGGGGGGAACAACTGACTGTGAGCTGGTGACTTAAATATCCCCAACCATGTACCAATACAGTAAACCTGACATTATCTGATTCCAACAGAACCCAATGACGTGGGCTCCAGCCACAGGTACCCATCCTTTTGTCTGAGAGCAGACTGAGAGGTGTGGCCAAGTCCAAGGACCTAAACAGAGCTTCTGCCACCACCCAACACACACATCTACCTCAAATCTGTTGCTGTTGTTAGTTGACACTGAGACAATTCTGACTCATGCTGACCCCATGGACAGCAGAATGGAACAATGTCCAGCCGCATACCATTTTCACCACTGTGTGTTTGAGTCCATTGCTGTGACTGCTGTGCACTTTGTGTGCTTTCCAGCCCAAGGGGTTCATCGCTCAGCACTGTACCAGACAATGCTCTGTTTTGCCCCATTGAGTTTTCACTGGCTTGTTTTCTTTCTAGTCTGTCTTTAGAGGGATGAGGATATGCAGAGGGAGGAGAGGATTAATCATGGGACTGTACAATTTGATGGGGTGGGTGTGTGAGGGAAATTGGAAGAATCTGTCCTAGAAATCAATGTGTTTGCATTTTGTAAATAAACTAGTATAATTTTAAAAAACCACAACCAAACCCAAACCAAAAATCTGAAGGGGTTAGCTCCTAGTCATCAATTCTATACCCCTGTTGCCTCCTGAAAGTGGAGTTCTTACATTGACTGGGACACTGAGTATTTTCACAGAGTAAGTTGGTTCACTAAGGGAAGTGAAGAGATGTGATAAGGTCTCCTATTAAAAAAAAAAAAACAAAAACAAACCAAACAAACCTCTTTTGGTAGGCAGCATGGCGCTGTAGACCAGTCATCTACAGGAACTGGTCCTATAGGAGCTGTTGACTGGGATTTGGTGAGCAGTAGGGTGGAATTTGCTAAGGGAAGTGAGGAGATGTGATGAGGCCTCTGTATTTAAAAATCCACTAGTGCCCAAGGGCCTGTAGACCAAAGGCCTAGTTTGAATTGTTTTTTGTCAAACATTCTTCTAGATGGTATAGTACTGGTCTGTGCACTGCTGTACAGAGGTAACTCGTGGTTGCTGTGATGCTAAACACTGTGACACTGATGTGCCGAATGCGATAACGGTTGCCCATGGTGAACGGTGTTTGGTGGAGCTTCCCTATTAAAACAAGCTTGGAAGCAGGAGTGGCATCCACTTCCTAAATGGCTTGCCTCTGGAAACTCTATGAACAGTGTTCAGGTCTTTTGTTCATAGGGTCGCTATGAGTCATCTACGACTCCACCACACTTAGCAACAAGAAGAAGCTTTGTACTGAGTCAGTCTTGACCAGATAATTGTGCTTCATTTTTAAGAACAGTAGGACAAAGCTTTTGAATCGTCTTTTCTTTTGTTATCACGTGTCTTCTTCGAGTTGAAACAGACTCATAGCTCCAGTGGATTTTCAGAGGCTTCACATGGGAGGAGTTTTCTATCTTTCTCCGTCAGGGCAGCTGGTAGATTTGGACCACATGCTTTGGGGATGGCAATACCACTCCATACCACTAAGCTAGCAGAGCTCTTTTGAATAGTTTTTAGTAAACAGGCTATGCATTAGAACATGGATGTTCCCAGTTAGCATCAATGAGGGGTAAGGTCACTGAGTGGTCCACCTGATTTGAATAAAAGAAGACACATCAATTTTAGAATTGGCTTTTCTTTTAAATTATACACAGTGAGGTTATTTCCACCTATCTCTCAGAGAATAATCTGAGTAAGTAACAGGATCAGAGCTTTGATCCTGCATTTTTTTGTGGTATTTATCCTTTCCAATTTCTCATCCATCCCTCTCAACATAGTGTTTTTATTGCCAAAGTGCCTTCCTGATTTTTGTAAAGCAGAACTAGAATCAGTTAAAATGTGTTTTCAAACAGAAATGAAGGAGCAACAGTGAATATAAAGATTCCATTTATGTAAACAGTGCTGTTTAATTGCCTATTTTGTGGGCAACTGTATATGTGCACATGGGGCATATGTCCAATGTGCCAATGGAATGTCCAATGGGACATTCCACCTATAATCTCCACTCTGATCCTACAGAAGATCCAACTCTGAATGCTGCTATCAGCCCCTTTTGGAGAATCTACCACGTACCAGGCCTGGGCCATTGGTGGTAGTGGTGGTGGTGGTATATGCTGTCTAGTCGGAACTTGACTCATAGCTGACATTCCAGTGAGTTTTCAGAGACTATAAATCTCACAGTAGGAGATTGGTCATATTTCTCTTGAGGAGCACATGTATTTGGGTCAGGAATGCAAATTATTTTTTAAAAAAATGTTATTCTATTTTTGGCGAGCTCTGGTGGTCTAGTGGCAAGAAGCTGCATTGCAATCCCAGAGGTATGCCATTCAAATCCACCAGATACTCTGCTGAAGAAGGAGGAACAATCGCCTCCTGTACCAGTTAGATCTAATTTGACGGTACACACATTAAAAAAAAAGAAAATAAATAAATAAATAAATTTATTCTTTATTCTATTTTCATGAAATTAACAGAGACTTCAGATTTCCATTCATTCATTGTTGCACTTTTCTCCCTGCTCCCCCCACTCAATTTGCTTTTCTTTTTGAAAATATATATATATTATATATATATATATAATCTGTTAGGCCACCAAAGCTCCCCAGGCCTTGACTATAGAAGCACTAAATCTGAAAACACTGACAAAGTGGAATGAGTAGAGGTCAGGTCCCGCTTACCTGTTAAAGATCTCAGTTGTTATTATTAAGTGCTGTCAAACTGAAACTGACTTGTAGATGATCCTCCAGCAGATTTTAGATTTTTAAGGACAGTAAATTGCATGGGAGACGATTACTCATCTTTCTCCTGTGGAACAGCTGGTGGATTCCAACTGTGTGCTATTGGGATCGCAGTGCAGCTTCTTACCATTAGGCCCCCAGAGAGTGAAAAAAAAAAAAAAAGGAATGTGATAAAAAGGCAGCGTGCATCAGTTCAGGTTTAAGTCTTAGTAAGAATAATACAACTTTGAGCCTGGTACTTAGCTAAAATGTACCTCAATTTCTACTTCCGTAAAAAAGAACAATACCAAGCCTGCTGTTGGGCTAATCATGAGGTCTACAACACGTGTAAAAGACTCAGCGGCAGCAGCATATACAATTCTCAGAAACAGCAGTAGTTACTGTTTATCTTCACAATAAACCTAGAAGTGGATATTTGTGGTCTCTTATCACAGATGGGGAGCTTAACGCTCGCATGCGATTTGCCGAAGATCATACAGCTAGAAAGTGGCAGATTCAGATAACTCCAAAGCCAGCCTCGAATCCCCAGAGTTCACCTCGTCCAGGTGTTTGCAGTAGGGGACTGCCTGGAGCAGGTCCACTTTCCTCAGCCTTCTACAGCTTTTGATATTTCAAGTGTGGTTTTGTTGAGACTTTAATTTGCCTTCATGTAAGTTTAACTTATATCTAATGGAAATGACTGTTATATAAATAAGTCAGTTCACCATAGAGATCTCATATGACCCAGATATTCCATTGCTAGGAATATACCCCAAAGAAAATAGAACTGAAATGCAAACAGAGATTCGCACACCTATCTTTACAGCAGTGTTATTCACAAAAGCAAGAAAATGGAAACACCTCAAATGCCCATCAATAAACAAGTGGACTGAGAAAGTGTAGTATATTTACAAAATGGAATACTATGTAGTGCTTAGGAGCAATAATTTCATAAAATGCTATATAACATGGGATACTTTAGAGAGCATTGTGCTGAGTGAACTCAGACTCACAAGGATAAATACTGTCTAAGAACAAAGAGCATTATTGTAAAAATAGAATGATAGTATATAATAGTCCAAAAGGGACTAGGCAGGGGGAAAGGAGTGGAAAATGGGGAGTGGGAAAAATCACTAGGATGATAGGGTTTAGTGGGCAAAGCAATAGGGTGAAGGAATGAGAAAAACGCAGTGAGGACCTGAAAAGACAATGTAACGGTGGGCACAGATCAATGGTGACTAATTTCATAAAACACAATGTATATGAATGATTGTATGAAACATAATGTGAACAAAAGAATGTGTGAAACACAATGTACATGAATGAAACACAGTGTATACAAATTTTGTATGCAAACCAATTTAAAATAGTGTTTTTCCTAAACAATGTCAGTTCACTGGAAAACCTAACAACCACTTTATGTAGAGCAGTGGACATGCAAGATGATTGGTAGACTTGGTGCAAAAATCCCTCACTTCATGCTTGCCAATGACAGAGGAAGAGTCAATGACTTTCAGTTGTGGGAAGTATTGAATGTCCCATGGACTGCAAAGAGAACAGACAGGTCTATCCTGGAGAAAGTGCAGCCAGAGCGCTCTTTAGAGGCAAGGAGAGTGAAACTTCATCTCACATGCATTAAGCATGTTGTGAGAATCCTTGCAAAAGGGCATCATGTTTGGGAAGGTAGAGGTCAGTGTAAGAGAGGAAGACCCTCAACAAGATGAACGGACACAGTGACTGTAGAAATGGGTTCAAGTGTGTTGGAGACAGTGAGGTTGCTGTAAGATAGGACAGGATTCAGATCTCCAGTTCACAGGGTCACTGTGAGTCAGTCAACTCAATAGCACATAGCAGCAACAAGAAGTCAGAGGACTCAAAAGTTGTTTAATTCTCTGCCATCATCAGAATAGAAAGTGAACTCAGAAAGAGCCCACAAGGAGAAAATTCAAGTTTGTGCTGTGTTTGATGTCAATCCACCATCATGCCCTGGTAACTAACTAGTCAAATTCCACCCAATCTTTTGGTCAGAGAAAACAAAGTCTGATAGCTTTAGATGGAGAGAAAAGTCTACAAGACAGAGTCAACTTCCCCACCAAAGGTAGAGAAGAGGCCCTCCTGAATCCAAGTCACAGCTGACCTCTCCTGCAGGTGATTTTCCTATCTTGGACCCGCAAAATACCCTGTCTGGCATCAGTCTCCATCTTCCTAGCATTGTCTTTTTTGGTGGGATGTTTTTGTCTTAGCTGCTAAGAGAGTGAGTGACTTGCGGAAGCACATCCTGGTGATAAATGCTGATTGATGGAAGGAAGGAAGGAAGGATGAATGTCTCTGACATCTGTCTGCTAAAACAATAACAAAATATTGCTTTAGTCAGGCTGCCATTACCAGCCCCCTTCCTGCTCTCAGCCTCAGGAAGCTGACTTCAGCTGGTTCCCAACTTCACATAAGGACAGTTTAATAATCATTCTATAGCAATAGTGTTGTTAACCTGGGCCAGTGAGTTGCTGGGCAGCTGTTGTTAACCTGGGCAAGTAATCTAGCAATAAAGTGGAGCATCTTGCTGAGAATATTGAGATCAAACTCCAGAAAGGGATATGCTGCAGGAGAACATCTGTTTCCCAGAACCTGCATCCGTGCCACACCACAACACCCATACTTAATGGATGACATGTCTCCAGGCCTATGTTCTACTGAATCCAAAATTTGGGCCCACCTTCTGCTCTCTACCCATGTCCTGCACGCACTGAAACCTCAACTGGTGCTGTAAACTCCATCTGCAGTGTCTTCTTTTTGCTCCTTCCATTTCAACACATCATCTGGTGATTTACAACGAATGATGATTTCCCACATCATTTGTATATTAAGGGGAACGTAGCCCAAGCTATGATCCTTTCAATCACTCAGATGCATGTGAGATACAAAAAATGTAGACAGAAGAAAGAGAAACCATTTGGAATATGGTGATAGCAAAGAAGAGGGAATAAACCATGCACTCTCAGAACCATGACCAAATCAGGCTTAGAAGAAATGCAACCAGACTGTCCCTTAGGAACAAAGATTGTAAGACTTCAGCTTTTTTTTTCTATTATTGAGATTTTAATGAAAGTTTATAGAGAACTTGGGTTTCCAATCCTTCATTGTTGCACATTTTCCTCCCTGCCCCTCTCCCCCCAAGATCGCTTTTTTCCTTTGGGGAAAAAAAAAGTTCTTTCATTGTTATACAGTCTCCCCGCCCCAGATCACTTTATTATGAAGCTCTTATTCTGGACCCTTGTCATGCCAGTAATATCTAATCATATATTCCTTTTATATAGTTCTCTCCCTCGTCTGTTTAATGCCATTGTTATAAAACAGGACTGACATGGGGGTTGAGGGAAAAACTAAGAAAAGAGGAGATGAATCATGTACATGGCACTGAAACAGACTTCAGCTTTTTCACTTTGGACAAAGGAAAGAGCAGCCAGTTCCACAAGGGGCTCAAATATACCCATGCTCATGAAGATGGTAGACCTGGGAACACTGTATTCTGTTGTACATAAGGTCACTGTGAATTTGAGCTCACCCAAAAGAAACCAACAAAAATCAAGTCGATTTCCACTAACAAATCTTCCCTGGAACTTCATCTGGAACACCCAATGCCTACCTCCTTCTTCCCAATGTCACATAACATCGTTCATTGAACACTTGTCTGTCTTAGTGGGCTGAAGACACCTTGAGCAGAAAGTGAGGGACTGCTTATATTTATATCCTCAAGAGGAGACACAGTAAAGGTGATGAGACAAAGTGATGATAGGTCATAGATCAATAGTAAATAATCATATAAAACACAATGTATAGAAAGGATTATAAGAAACAAAATGTACACGAATGAAAGAATGTAGGTAAATGTTTGTATAAATGTGAATGATTTTTAAAGCACAGTATAAATGGAAGGTAGATTCTTGGCAAATATCAATATTATGCTGTACATACACCTAGAAATATATTATCTTTAACATTAGCTGAGAGCTGTTTAGGGAAGTGGAGATCTAAGCTCCATATGGCTGATAGGAACAGAAATTAAGAAACTGAGGGTTTGGGCCAATCTAAAATAAATAAATAACTAATTTGAAGCATTGAGAATAATCTTTAGTATGTGGGGATAAGAAAAAAAGCAAAGAAGAAATGCAGAATGAGTAGGGTAGTCAAATAGTACAGAGGAAGAGCAGAGCCTAGAGCTCAAGAAAAGGCCCATCTGAGACTTTTTTTTTTCCATTTGAGACTTTTGAAGCAGGGAAATGTTTCTTTCTAAAGTCCCTAATGTTCCAGCATAAATGCTGCTGCTCTCTAAACAGTTGACCAAATACACTTGTACACAATGCTCTGTGGAAGTGAATCAATGAGGGGAAGATTTGAAACTTCATGTGCCTTTTGGTGTTACAAAAAATGCAGATTAAAAATGGAGATGACAAGATGGTCTCTAAGTAGAACCAATTAAGCTAAAAAAGGAATTCAAAGGACTGAATTTTCCATGACTTGAGGAACAAATTCAACTCGACCTAGAGCTGAAAGTGGGGAGTTTCAAGGTAGTTGTCATCTGTGGTACAAATAAATAACAAGTACAGTCCTGTGAAGTCATTGTTTATAGTGAGCCTGATGGTATGAGTCCAGTTGATGATGTGAAGGTCAGTGCACTCTCTCTTTTTCTCCTTAGAAGGAGAAAAGCCAACTTTCTGAGAAGTCAGCACCCTGGGATTCCCCCTGTAAATCTAGCCAGAATTCCTCCAGCCATCCCATCATCCAATGCAAGAGAGGAGCCCAAGAAACCCCTGCCAAATACATCACACAACAGCAATGTCATAGCTGGAAGACATCCTGAGGGATTTCACAGAAACTGAAAAAGCAAAACAAATCTAAAACCAACCCTCTTCACAGGCAAGGAGGCGAAGCAAGTTGTAATGAAACAGTCATTTTTCTTAGGAAAACAAAAGAGTTATGTAACACACAGCTTTGAGAAGAAAGTTATTGAATGCTTTCAAACAAACCTGGTGGATTAAGAGCCGTAACTGTACCTGCAGGTGGATATCAAGTTCAGACATTTGATTCCGGTTACCAGGCCCTGGCAGGACTGGCATGCTCAATAACAGACAAAACCTTCTTGCTTAATGCTGTTTTCGAAGTCCGTGTAATTCATTGCTGGAGTTGTATTTCATGTTTAGGTTGTCTGGCTCTCCAAGTTCTTAAAAAAACAATAAACCAATACCAGCAAACCAAAAATTCTTAAGAAGCATGAACTCACAGTATTAACACTGGGAGGTAGCTCAGAAATCCTGACTCCAATTCTATTTTGTTTGGAAAAGGTGACTAAGTTCTGGGAAAGAGAAGTGAATGGTCATAGTCTCTGGAGCCCGAGGAGGAAAGCGTCTAAAAGAGGGAAAGGATAATATGTAATAAAGACCTAGATTTCAACACTAGCACAAAGAATTTCTGTTGTTGTGTTGTTGTTGATTGCCGTCGAGTTGAGCACGACTCATAGTGACCCTATGAACCAAAGGCCTGCAGCCTTTCTATAACTGTCGTCATTTGTCAGAGTTCATAGAGTTTCCAGAGGCATGTTGCTTAGGAAGTGGATGCCACTCTGCTGTCAAGTCGGCTCTGACCCCAGGTATAACAGAACGAAGCACAGAGTGGTCCTGCACTATCCTCACAATCGTTGACATGAAAGTTTATTGTTGGGGTCTTTGTGTACTTTGAATGCCTTCCAACCAGGGTATCTCATTTCCAGCACCATGTTGTTGTTGTTAAGTGTCGTTGAGTCAACAATGACTCAGAGCTACCCAATAAAAAATAGACTTGAACCCTGCCATGTCCCGTGTCATCTTCTCCAACTCTGATATGCTCAAGCCCATTGTTACAGTCACTATGTCAATCCATTTCATTGAGGGTTTCATTGACCCTCTACTTTTCCAAACCTGATGTCTTTTCCCAAGGACTGGCCCGTCCTAGTAACATGCCCAAAGTATGTGAGACTATTTGCTGTGATCTTTAGACCTTCCGTTGGTTAATTTTTCAAAGTGAATCACCAAGACTTTCTTCTTAGTCTCTTAGTCTAGAAGCTTTGCTAAAATTTGTTCACTATAGGTGACCTTGCTAGTATTTAAAATAACAGTGATATAGCTTCCAGCATCATAGCAATTCAAGCCACCACAGCATGATAAGCTGGTAGGTCGTAGTTAGACAAAATCCACAAACCTTGCCGTTGAGTCAATTCCAACAATAACCACCCTATAGGACAGAGTACAACTACCGGTAGGGTTTCCAAGGCTCTACATATTTACAGAAGCAGATGGCCTCATCGTTCCCTCTGAGAGACTGGTGAGTTCTAACCATACTTTTGATTAGGATTGAGCAATTTAGTTACTGCTCCACCAGGTCTCCCTAGAGCTCCCCATAGCATTTCCCCATTTGGCACAACCTAGATTTAGCAACAGTTAACATGATTTTGTTCCCCAAAGTACAAAGAATTTTCAAATGGAATTCAAATGGAATTTTACTTAATTATCATGTAATAAATATTTATCTTCATTTTGCAACCAAGAAAACCAAATAATTGAATGATTTCCCCAAGATGTCAAGCTTTGGAATCCGTGACAGTTACCTGACTTATCCTCATTGTGAGTGTAGGGATTCTCCAGGAAAGCAGAGGTGAGTGACGGCTGTCGTGGGCAAGGCAAGTGTGGTCAACCTACCTGGGACCTCCAGTCCAGTCAGCCATTCCCATTTGGCCTTTAGGCTCTCAGGAGGGAGTGAGGAAGTATTTCGTTGTTGTTGTTATGTGCCATCGAGTTGCTTGTGACTCATAGCGACCTTATGTATAAGAGCTCTAAACGCCGTTCTATCCTCTGCCATCCTAGCCTAAGGCAGTCATTCCCACCACTCCAGTCACAGAATCGATCCATCTCATCCAAGGTCTTCCTCTCCTGCACCGCCCCTCCACTCTACCCAACATGATGTCCCTCTCCAAGGATCAGTCCCTCCTTGCAACATGCCCAAAGTATTGTCAGATGAAGCTTCATAATCCTTGACTCCAAGGAGCATTCCAGCTTCACCTTCTCCAGGACAAACCTGTTTGTTTTCCTAGCAGTCCATGGTCTATTCAACACTCTTCTCCAGCACCACATCTCAAAGGCATCAATTCTCTTTCTATCATCCCTATTCACTGTCCAACTCTCTGATGCATAGCACGTAATTGCAAAGACTATAGCCCGGATCAGGCGCACCTTAGTCTCCAGCCTGACGTCGTTGCTCTTCAGAACTCTTGAGAGGTCCCTCACAGCTAACTTGCCCAATGCAATTCATCTCCTGATTTCCTGGCTGCTGTTACCAAGAGTGTTGATTGTGGAGCCAAGTAAACAAAAACTGTTAACCATTTCAATATCTTCACCATCCATACTGATGCTGCCAATTGGCCCAGTGGTGAAAATCTTTGTTTTCTTGATGTTGAGCTTCAATCCATATAGGAGGTTGCAGTCCTTGACCTTCTGCAGCAAGTGCTTCAGGTCCTCTTCAGTTTCAGCAAGCAGGGTTGTGTTGTCTGCATAACGCAGGTTGTTGATGACTCTTCCACCAATCCTGATGCCACATTCCTCTTTGTACAGCCCAGCGTCTCAGATGATCTGTTCTGCATACAGATTGGAAAGGTCTGATGGAGACAAAATACATCCCTTGCTTGATTTTGAACCATGTAGTGTCTCTTTGCTCTGTTCTGACAACTGCCTCTTCGTCCAAGTATAGGTTTTACATTAGCACAATCAAACGCTCTGGGATTCCCATTCTTCTCAGAGTCAGCCACAGCTTGCTGTGATCCACACAGTCAAAAGCCTTTGCATAGTCAATGAAGCACAGATAGATATTCTTCTGGTATTTTTTTGCTTTCTGCCAAGATCCATCTAACATTAGCTATAATATCCCTAATACCACAACCTCTTCTAAATCCAGCCTGCACATCTGGCAGTTCTCTGTTGACATATTGTTCCAAATATTTTTTTATAATTTTCAGCAGAATCTTGCTTGCAGGTGATATTAATGATATTGTTCTATAATTTCCACACTCTGTTGGGTCACCTTTCTTTGGAATGGAAACAAATATAGATCTTTTCCAGTCAGTCGGCCAGCTGGCTGGCCTCCAGATTTCTTTCCTCTCTACTATTTTTCATTGGGATTTGAATGAAAGCTTGCCTGGCATATTGTGCTTTTAGTCAATCATTGACGCACATTTTGTTCCATAACTTAATTACAGTGTCTGATCATCTAGTCATTCTGTATTCTTTCCTTTCACTCACATTAATAAGTATTTGTTGTTGTTAGGTGCCATCAAGTCGAGTATGACTCTTAGTGACCCTATAACCAAAAGGTCTGAACCCTGTCCTGTCCTGCACCATCCTCACACTTTCTGACTCACAAGAGCCCATTGCAGCAGTCACCTTGTCAGTCCACCTGGTTGAGGGTCTTCCTCTCCATCACCAACCCTCCATTCTTCCCAACATCATGTCCCTCTCAAAGGAATAGCCCCTCCTAGCAATATGTCCAAAGTATGTGAGGCAAGGCATCATTATTCTTGCCTCCAAACAGCACTCCAGAAGTACCCTCTCCAAGACATCTATTCATTTTCTTGGCCATCCATGGGGTGTTCAGTGTTCTTCTCTAACACTACAATTCAAAGGTATCAATTCTTTTTCTGTCATCCTTATTAATTTTCCAGATCTTGGGTGCATATCTAGTAATTGGAAAAACCATGGCCTGAATCACACACACCTTAGTCCTCAGACTGACATCACTAATTCTTTATACTTTGGAAAGGTCCCTAACTGCAGATTTTTTCCATTGTAATGTGTCTCCTTATTTCCTGACTGCTCATACCATGGGTGTTAATTGTGGATCCAAGCAAGATGAAGCTGTTGTCAGTTTCAATATCCATCATGACACTGCCTCTTGGTCCAGTGGTAAGAGTCTTTGTTTTCTTAATATTGAGATGCAATCCATACTGAAGACTACATTTCTTGATCTTCTGCCACAAATGCTTCAAATCCTCCTCACTCTCAGTGAGCAAAGTTGTATCATCTGCATAATGCAGGTTATTGATGAGTCTCCCTCCAATCCTGATGCCACATTTCTCTTCATAGAGTCCAGCTTCTCGAATAATTTGTTCAGCATACAGATTGAACAGGTATGGGGATAGAATAAATCCCTGACACACTCCCTTTCCAATTCCAAACCGTGCAGTGGCCCCTGCTATGTTCACACAACAGCCTCCTGATCCAGGTATAGGTGTACAATCAAGTACTTTGGGATTCACAAACTTCTCAATGTCAGCCACAACTTATCATGATCCGCAGAGTCAAATGCCTTTGCATAGTCCAGAAAGCACAAATAGACATTCCTATTAGTATTTAAAAATTTTAAAAGGTCCTTCCTGTGAGCTAGTCTTTAGCTTGGTGAAGTTGGATCCTGGTGGGTAAGTGTTTGTGATTTACTTGAAAGCCAGGGTAACTATTTGGAGATTTCTAAATTGTGTTAGCAATCAAGTGTAAGCTGATTAACTGTAATCCTCTCATTTACAATCAGCTTGATGGGAAACCTCTGTGTGGGCAAGTAGGATCTGGTGATCTATTGATTGTGTTTAAAAAGTACATTATTCTAAGTGGTGCAGCACTTGTCTGTCAATTTGTTGTACTGCGATTACTTGGGATTGCTGTGATACTGAAATTTTTGCCACTGGTATGTCTAATTTCAAAAGAGTTTCCCATCATGGACAGGATTTTGTGGAGCTCCCTGATAAAAACAAACTAGGAAGCTGGATGGGCCATCGACTTCCTAAATAAAAGGCTTTTGAAAACCCTACGAACAATAATCAAAGAGGATACTTGTAGTAGTGTAGTGATAGACCCCTGATTGGAAGTTAATTGAAATGAGGAAAATCAGTAACAAACATTGTTTTAACAATTGGTACATGGAATGTTCATAGCTCAAATGTTGGAAAACTTGAATAAGTATTTACTATCTATTAATTTGTCATCTACTCTCCCCTTCCCTTCCCTGGTAACTGTACTAGAATGATTCTCTCTGTGTGTGAACATTGCTTAAGTGTTTCAGAATAGTGGTTTTATGCAATATTTGTCCTTTGTGATTGACTCATTTCACTGAGCATCATCTCCTCTGGATTCATCTATGTCATGCAATATTTTACAAATTATTCATTGTTTTCAATGTTGCATAGTACTCCATTGTGTGAATATACCATCGTTTATCCATTTATTCATTAATGGGCACTTGGGTTGTTTCCAACAAATCTATGAGGGAGGCACAGTGTCCAAGAAAATGGGTGTAGAGTTTTGTTCACAGATCTTATTCACTTTTTTACTTCTGTGCCCAGCATTTGGATTTACTCCATAAATAGAGTTCAATGAATGAAGAATCTTTGTGTGGTACAAATGGTTAAATACTTACTATGAGTTCTAAAGAGTTTCTGGGTTTGCCAAGAGTTCAGATAGACTCCATGACAACTAACAAAAACTGTGAACAAAGTAAGAGGTGACTCGCCAGACATGTTGATGCTCTTGTTGTCAGGTGCCATTGAATCAACTGTAACTCACAGTGACCCTATAAACAACAGATCCAAACATGCACTATCTTGTACCATTCTTACAATTCCTGTCATGTTCAAATACATTATTAGTTATTAGTGTCAACCCATTTCATTGAAGATCTTCTCTTTCACTGACTCTCCACTTTTCCAAAACAGACTTCTCTAATAATAAACTAAAAATATGTGAGATGAAATGTCATCATCTTTGCATATAAGGAACATGATGGTTGGACCTCCTCTAAGACAAATTCGTTTGTTCTTTTTGGCAGTTCATGGGCCACCAGTAGTATTCAGTACTCTTTTCCTACATACTAATGCCACATTTCAAAGACATTAATTTTTCTTAGCTTTTCCTTATTCATTCATTATCCAACTTACAGTTCCATACAAAGCAATGGAAAACATCATGACTTAGGTCAGATAAGAACATCCTTGTTCTTTAGCACTTTAAGGAGGTCTTTGACAATAGGTTTGATCAATGCAACGTCTTTTGACTAGCTTTTGACTCATCATGATCTTATATACAAAAGAAAAAAAAACACTTTCTGGTCCTGTACCCCCATGGTTGGTGGATGATTATGCTGTTATGATTCACAGGCTAATTTTCAGAAACCATCAGGTCATTCTTCCTAGTTTGTCTTTGTCTGGAAGCACCACTGAAACTTTCTCCACTGGCAGAAGAGTGGTTGACGGCTGAGGTGCATCAGTCTAAAACTAAATCTGGCTTTCATACAATGAAAGCAAAAAGCAATCTCCCTCCATAGAACAATCACTCCCTTCTTCTGACTCTACATGTTGGTAAATTTTTAAATGGAGTGTAGAACAGTTACCAAGATCCTAGGTGGTGCAAACAGTTTGCATTTAACTACTGCTCTGAAGATTGGTTTCTGAAAGCTACCCCTCAGCATTGTGCTTGTTGATGCACTTCCAGAAAGCTTACAGCCAGGACAACCTAGTGAAGCAGTTCTCCACTGTAGCACATGGTAGGTAGACTTGATTGCAGTGGCTTTGATTTTCCTTTATAGAAGTTGTTAGAAGCAGAGAAATTTGCTTTGTATTTAAGCTTTTGTGTTTCTTTTTGTCTTTAAACTACTTTGGGTAGGAAATGTATCAGGACCTACTTTGCTTTACATAAATCATTAAAGTGACATTCAGTGGGGACCTGAAAAGATGGGGAGATAGTGAACATAGATCAATGGTGACTGGTTTTATAAAACACAATGTATGGGGATGATTGTTTGAAACACAATGGGAGTTTTTGAACCACAATGTATATGAATGAAACACAATGCACACAAATTTTGTATGCAAATAAATATTTTAAAAATATGTACATTCAGACAATGGAATACTACGCAGTACTCAGGAACAATGACTTTGAAAAATACTACTTAACTTGGGAGATCCTGGAGAGCATTATACTGACTGAACTAACTCAGTCTCGTAGGAATAAAGACTGCCAGAACACTCAAGCAGGAACCACACCTCACTCCATATACAAACACCAACCCAATGTGGATCATGGATCTAGGACTAAAACCAGGGACCACAAACTTCATTAAAGAAAAACTTGGAAGAACTCTAGTAGTCCTAATCCACAACATAAACAGTCTTCCAAGTATCCTGAAAAATCTACAACCAGGAGAAGAGAAAATAAATGAATGGGACCTTGTTAGAATCAAATCCCTATGAACATCCAAAAATTTCTCCAACAGGGTAAAAAGGGAAGCCACAGACTGGGAAAAAGTATTTGGTAACAACATGTAAGATAAGGGACTTATATCTAGAATTTATAAAATACTTGAGTACCACAACAAGATAAAGGTAAATAATCCAATAGAAAAATGGGCACAGGATAATGAACAGACATTTCACCAAAAAAGACATTCAGATGGCCAACAAGCACATGAAGAAATGTTCGAAATCCCTAGCTCTAAGAGAGATGCAAATCAAAACAACTATGAAATATCATCTCACCGCAGACAGAAAAGCAAAATTTAACAGAGCAGCAAGCAACAAATGCTAGTGAGGTTGCAAAGAAACTGGAACACTTATTCACTGTTGGTGGAAGTGTAAAATGGTGCAACTACTGTGGAACGTGGTGTGGCGCTTTCTCAAAAAGTTGCAAATAGAGATACCGTTTGACCCAGCAATTCCAATACTGGGAATATACCCAAAAAAGACCATAACTGACATTCAAGCAGATATATGCACACCCATGTTTATCGTGGCTTTGTTCACAATAGCAAGGAAACAACCCAGGTGCCCATCAACAAATGAATGGCTAGAGAAG
>NW_006399801.1:4185011-4188743 GCF_000299155.1 Elephantulus edwardii | reverse complement strand
TCCATTGGAGATCTGAAAAGACAAGGTAATAATGAGCGTAGTCCAATGATGACTGATTTTATAAAACATAATGCATGGAAATAATTGTATGAAACAAAGTGTGGATGAAAAATAGTGTGAAACACATTGTATACAAACGTTGTAAGCAAACCAATATATAATAAAAAATATTTTTTAAAAAAACCCATCTGACCAAGCTCCTCGTAAAATAAATACAGATTCCAAAACTTAGAATAAAGCACAGATGAGTGGATTTTGCCCTCTCAGGTAGTATTTGCCCCTTCTGGACCTACAATAGATTGTCATTGTTGTTGTTGTGTACCAATGAGTTGAAGTCAGCTCATAGCTGACCCTCCAGTGGGTTTCCAGGGGCAGTCTATCACATGATAGGATATTGCTCATATTTCTCCCACAGAGCAGCTGATATATTTGAACTGTGTACCTTTGGGTTGACAGTGCAACTCCTTACTACTAGAGCTCCCTTAGAACAGGTCAGTGGTCTTCAACCTGGAGCTCTCTTGGGTCACTTATCAGAAAGCAGTTTGCTGAGCCTGCTGAGCCAGACTCCATGGAGTTCAGCCAGGAAGTTGCATTTTCACAAGTTCCTCAGTAACATCTTACAACTGTTCTTGGCTTCATCATACAGTGTCACCATTTAACTGACAGATGGTCTCTTGGGGAAATTAGGTGTCCAGGAAGGATCCAGGAAGGTTCGCTCAGGGTCAGCCTGCTCTGACCCTTTTTAATGATGGAAGAAACATCACAGCTACCGTCAGCTTTATATCAATTTTATTGGCCAAAGTAGACAAAGAATCATGAAAGTAAGACCTTCAGTATGCTTGTTGGCAAAGTTTCTTGCAAAATAACTCAAAACCCAAACCAAAACAGAACAAAAATATTTTATATCTACAGTTAGCAAAGCTGACACACTCCATCCTAGTGAATGAGGTGAATGAGCAGATTTACAAGCTCTGGAAGTAAATCTAGTCAGCATGAAGACATACTTACATTCTTAGAACTGTGTTTCACAACTGGAAGGCTGTCCTCCATCATGGTCATCAGCATGGTGCCCTCTAACCACCCAGAGAGTCCATGTTTTACTCTGTGGAGGATCCTTTCACAAAGCTTGCAGCCAGCTCTTTATTCATTCTCTGTGTACACCCACATGCCATATTGCCCTAGCCAACCTGTCCTCCATGGTCTCCATCAGACATAGCAAAGAAGGACGTGAAGCCCAAGAGAAGCCTTCCTACACACCAGGAGAACAAATTCCTCCCACTATTCACCTCCTCACCACCCATCAAGTTCCTTCAACATTTGCAGATCCCAGAAACACTGAAGCCATGAATACCAGAAGAAGACTCAAGAACCAAATGCTATATTTGTTCTCATTTGGGACTAATGGGACGTAAGCAGAATTTCTCTGTGTATAAAAAGACAAGGTAACTTGTCAGAGGGCTGGAAGAATATATATGTCTTTTCTGCTGGGCTGGACAAACATGTCTAGGACCAACCTCTGTCCACGCCAGGTGCTTTGTCAGATGTTTATGCTTTGTCCCAGGAAGGGCTGCTTGCTGTTTGTGTTTCTAGGGGATGGGAAGATATGTCTGGACCACTTACTCCCCCTACACTCTGTTACAGAGTCAAACTCTGGCATCCCCAAAGGCTTTATGCCATCTGAAAAAGGCCACCAATTTATAATAATGATTCTTCCATCCTGTCCTGTAAATCAGAGTCTGAATATACCAGATGCTTAAAGAGTGTTAGCATGTGGAAAGTAGCTTTAAGTGGTACTTTTTTTCCTTCTGCATCAAGCAAAACTTATTTTATATATATATATATTTTTTTTGGTACATTTTAATAAATGAAGTAGACAGCATAGCCCAGACTCTTCTGCCTCAAAAGCTATCAAGGAAGGTACAGGAATCTCTGTTAACACTTTGCTCTGTACTGGGACAGTTAGGTCACACAGTGGTGCCTCCTGGCTTCTGGAAGCTGTACTCATGGAGAAAGAGAATTCTCAAATGCATGCTGCTGCCTGGCATGGAAGAGGAGGGACCTAGAGGAGCTTGCTCTCTGCAGGTGCCTGCCAGGACACATAGGCTTAATAGGATGACAGAAAGCCCACTAGCACCATGACGGAAGTGACCTCAAGATCCCACTAAGCCCGAGTGACATGCTACAAGACATACTGCAGGCCTCAGAGGTGAGGAGAGTGGTCACATCCCTCCCTTTCTTTGGTTTGTTGCCAAGGGAGCAGGTAAGTTAATCCATCCCAAATAATTTGCTTATATCTAAATGTTGCCAACACCTACTATGTCAATATTTATGCTTTCCATTTCTTCTTAGCAATGTCCAGTTTTCCTACATTCATGTGTCTTATGTGGTTGACTGGAATGCAAAAGGTGAACAGGGAAGAAGGATCAGCAGTTGGAAAACACGAACTTGGTGACAGAAATGAAGCCAGAGATAGAATGATACAATTTTGTACAATCGATTTATTCATTGCCAATTCCTTTTATAAAAAACATAAACAGAAACTATACACATGGACTTCACCTAATGTTCTGCTCAGGAATAAGATCTGTTACATCTGTGGAAAGAATCATTGGAGAAGCTCAGTATCAGCTGTGAGAACTAGGCCAGGTGTTGATTGTGGAATAGACCAGCAAGTACTCATATGGAAGTTCAAACTAAAGCTAAAGAAGGTTAAATCAAATCTAAATTTGATCTTGAGTCTCACTTGAATTTAAAAACCATCTCAGGAGTACATTTGAGACCTCGTTAGCTAATGAACAAAGACCAAAGGAGCCGTGGGAGTATATTAAGAGTATCATCCATGAAAAATATTAGTCATTACAAAGACAGAGGAGGAAGAAAAGACTGATATTGATGTCAGAAGAAACTCTAAATATTGCACTAGTGCACCGAGAAGCCAAAGCAAAGGGAAGAAAGTGGAAACCTAAGGAACTGAATGGAATATTTCAAGGGGCAGTTCAGGAAAACAAAATAAAATAAAATGAAATAGGCAAAGAGGTGGAGTCAGAAAATCAAAAGGGCTCAACTCTCTAAGCATTTATTTTTTTTAATATAATTTCTTTTAATTAATTTCAATGAACACCTACAGAGATTTTGGAATTTCATTCATTGTTGCACTTATCTCCCCACCCCGTTCGCTCCTCTCCTTGAAAAGCAAAAGAAAAACTCCTTCATTGGTACACAATACCCCCGCACATCCCCCACTCCCACCCCCACCCCAAATATACTCCACTCTGCAACCCTCATTCCGGACTCTTTTGATAATCATTTCTTAAGCTGAAGGAACTGAAGAACAAATTTAAGCCTTGAGTTTCAGTATTTAAGGATGCTATGACCATGATATTTGATGACCCAAGAAGCATGAAATGAAGATGGAAGGAGTACACAGAATCACCATAGCAAAAAGAATTGGCTGGCACAGAAGGATTTCATGAAACAACACATGGTCAAAAGCAAAGGTGATAAGGAGAAAGTTCAAGCTGCCCTTAAGGAACTGACAAAAAACAAGGCCCAGAAATTGACGGAATACCAATTTACATATTTCAACAAACAGACTGCAGCCCTGGATGTGCTCCAATTTGTATCAAGAAATCTGGAGGACTATCAACAAACGAATGGCTAGAGAAGCTGTGGTATATTCGTACAATGGAATACTACGCTGCATTAAAAAACAAGGAACTCATGCAATATTAC
>NW_006399801.1:4176275-4184501 GCF_000299155.1 Elephantulus edwardii | reverse complement strand
CAACACTTCCATGATACATCTTCAAGGATATGAACATGTACGGCTAAGCACAATTGATAACAGTGCATCTAAATTCCAAAATCAATCTCCATAATGCTCTATGTGTTTCCTACTGCCAAGGGGGCCCTTTACAGTAGGGAGAGAAGACATTCACCCTGAAACCCACAGGGTCCCTTTTCAGCAAGAAGTAGCTAAGAGAATACGCCATCCCCTTTTCCTTATGAATCAGGGTGAAGTCTCTCAGGGAGGAATGATAGGGAATGGCAAGGGACACACTGACAAAGGAGATTAATCAGAACTGGCTTTGACAAGCACTGTGGCAATTGGACAATTAAAACAGACTTTGGGGGGGGAGAAGAACGAACTGGGGATGAGGGTGGAGAAAACAGTGCCACAATGAATGAATGAAAACCGCAAATCCCTGTAAATGTTCATTAAAACTAATAAAATTTAATTAAAACAAACAAACAAAAACGAAATCTGGAGGACTATTTGACCGCCTGACTGGAAGAGACCAATATTTATCCTCATCCCAATAAAAGGTGACCTGACAGAGTGTGGAAATTATTGAATAATATCAATAATATCACCCACTAGTTTCCTGCTGAAAATTATCCAAAAGCAACTGAGCAGTACATTGACAGAAAACTATCAGAAATACAAGCTATATTTAGAAGAGGCCATGGCACTAGCTACATTATTGCAAAGTCAGATGGATCTTGGCAGAAAGCAAAGAGTACCAGAAGAATGTCTATTTGTATTTCATTGACTATGCAAAGGCATTTGACTGTGTGGATCACAACAAATTGTGTCTGACCTTGAGGAAAATGGGAATCTCAGAATACTTGATTGTGCTCTTACAAAACCTATACTTGGACCAGGAAACCATCCTCAGAACAGAGCAAGAAAACACAACATGGTTCAAAATCTGAAAAAGAGCGTGTCAGAGATGCATCCTGTCTCCATACCTTTTCAATTTGTGTGCAGAACAGAACATTTGGGAAGCAAGGATTTATGAAAAGGAATGTAGCATCAGGATTGGAGGAAGATTCAGCAACAACTTGTGGTATGCATCACCTTGCTTGCTTCCCTAAACTGTGGAGGACCTGAAGTGCTTGCTGCAGAAGGTCAAAGACAGTAGTCTTCAATATGGATTAAAGCTAAAAAAAAAAAATTCTCACCACTGGACCAATTGACAGCACAATGACAGATGGAGAAGAGATTGAGGTTGTTAATAATTTTAGCTTGCTTGGCTCTACAATCAATGTTCTTGGCACCAGTAACCAGGATATCAAAAGATGAATTGCATTGAGGTCCTTTGCTGTCAGAGACCTCTCCAAAGTGCTGAAAAGTAATGATGTTGCTTGGAATATACCCCAAGAAAATGTGAACTGAGGCACAAATGGAGATTTGTACACCAAAGCAGCATTCATAGCAGCATTAATCACCATCGCAAGAACATGGAAACAGTCCAAATGTCTAACCACAAGTGAATGGATTGAGAAGTTGTGGTACATTCATACAATGGAATACTACATAGTACACAGAAGCAATGATTTTGAAAATTACTACCTAACTTGAGTGAACTAACTCAGTCTCACAAGGACAAACACTGTATAAAACCATTATTGTAGAATGAATATGAGTATCCAAGGGGGTGGGGGGTGGAAGCAGAGGGATGAGGATGAGTGAAGGAGGGGTGATAATAACAGGGTTGCAAAATTCAGTGGGGGCAGTGAAGGAAATGGAAAGGATCTTTTGTGTAATCTATCTGTTCTCTCTCTCTCTCTCTCTCTCTCTCTCTCTCTCTCTCTCTCTCTCTCTCTCATGATGTCAGTCTAGATGCACCTGATCCAGCCCAGCCCATGGTCTTCAGAATTACTTGCTATGCATCAGAGAGCTTGACAATGACTAAGGATCACAGAAGATGAATCGATGCCTTTGAGTTGTCATTCTGGAGAAGAGTATTGAACACACCATGGACTGCCAAGAGAACAAACAAGTCCATCCTGGAAAGGATAAAACTTAACTGCTCCTTGGAGGCAAAGATGTTGAAGCTTCATCTCACATACTTTAGGCATGTGGGGGGGGGGGGTACCAGTACGTAAAGAAGGACATCATAATTTAAAAGGTGGAGGAACAGCACAAGAGAGGGAGACCTTAGGTAGGATGTACTGAGATGATAACTACAGCAATGGGATTTGGGGTGTTAGAGTCGGTGAAACTGCCTCAGGACAGGGCAGGCTTCAGAGTTATTGTACATAGGGTCACAGGTGACTCGATGGTACATAACAAGAAATGTTGCCAGGGGTCTTTTATAAAACCAAAGTCCCTTAATTTCAGGCTATTTTCAGAAACCAGAGAAAAAGCCCAAAACTAGTTCTGTCTCTACAGAGGTGGCTGGTCTTGTGAGCCTGTGTAGGTTTAAAGTGTCTCCTCCAGGCAGGTTCCTGGCTTCACTAGTGCCACAAGACGCCTGCTTTAAATCAGTTTTTGTTTCTGCAAATCCCAGTGTGGTTCACTACTGCCTCCTCAGTCCTGAGACCTTCCAGGTATTAGAGGTAGGGAGATTTACTTATAAAGAAGAATCTCCAATAATCTCCCTCCTCCCAACCAGAGACATAGGCGCACTCAACAAGGAGGGCTTTGCCTAATGACAGGTGGAGAAGGAAGTCTTCCATCTCCTGAGGTCCATGTTCTTCACGGGGGCGGGAGGGGGGGCGGGGCACAGACGGGCCTCCCTCAGGAAATGGCCACGTGTCACTGTGGTTTGGCTTCACTTATGTGGTGGTGTTCATTGCGGTCGAGTATGACTGAGTGACCTTATAAACCCAACCTGAACCTGAACCCTGCCCCATCCTGTGTCTTCCTCCTCACTGGACACACTAAAGCTCATTGTTGAAGTCACTATAACCATCCATCTCATTAAGTCTTCCTCTCCTTGGCTATCTGTTGCCCCATCCTTCCAAACATGATGTTCCTCTCCAATGAATAGCTTCTCTTAGCTACATGCCCAAAATATGGAAGATGAAGCTCCTCCATAATCCCAAAGCAGAAATTCACTTGTGGGAATGTCTTTCAGGTGCTCAAAAAGGAATCCAGGATATAGTCAGGAAGGTAGGCCAGCCACCGAGCCAGCCTGGGCAGCTGTGTGCTCCAGCTGTGACACAAGTGCTTGCCTCTGGGGAAGTCAATTCCCCGATTCCTCAGTTTCCACTCCATTTCCTGTTTCCCAAGTGTCAGTGAGACTATGAGTGTTTATTATTTTAGCCTTAGCCTCAATGTCCATACCTGTAAAATGGGAATACGATGACCTCCACTGTGTTGTGTATGGCACAGCACATGTCAGCAAAGCTTGGGAGAAGTGTTCTGATGCAACCCACACAGACAGCCTAGGGTAGGGGAGCTTCTGTTTCTCTTGCCCTGCTGTTTTCCACATAATATCACTCCTTTAGACGCTAACTCAGGCGCTATAGTGGATGATGGCCCTGGTACCCAAGAATGGGACTTTGTAGACTTCTAATGGACGTGATCAGCTCAAAATCTCCAGATGATATTATGCTATATTTAGGGGTAAACTCTCAATCCAATGACTGTAATCCTATATTACATCTTAAATTCTGAAGTACTTAGAAAATAGCCCATACAGTCATGAGTCACAATACAGATAACCATGCAGCCAAGTGTAAGGAGCTGCAGAATTAAGCCTGTGAGCATTTTTTAACCAATAGTGCATATATATCCCAGTTATGATCTTTTGTCCACTTCTAGAGTCTTGCCTGCAACAGTGATGGATTGTACATGTCACCAACAATAATCTGAAAATGATACTCTGCCTCCAAACTGTGTAAATGAAAGTCACAGCAAGATTTAGTAGAATACCTTCAGATCCAACCGTGGTGATAATGTTCCTCACTCAAGAATGATTTGTCCATCTGTCTCTGTCCTGTTTATGTCTTAATAAAAAGGCTTCTGTGGAATATGTCAGGCCCCCTAAAGGCAAATTTACTGTTAGACTGCTTACCAAGAGGTCAGTTCTAATTTATCAGTTGCTTTGAGGAAGAAATATGAGGTGTCTTCTTCCATAGGGATTTGGAAACCTGATAGAGGGTCACTATGCATTGAGATTGACTTGAAAGCAGTGTATTCGGTTTGAGGTTCTCTGTAGCATGTATTTCAGCTCAACACTGGAGAGGAAGACCGTGGACGAGATGCATTGACATAGTGACTGTGGCAGTGGAGTCTGGTGTGTCTAAGATGGTGAGGTTGGCTCAGGATAGGAGTAGGTTCAGTGCCATTGTTCACAGAGTCATAATGAGTCCTTAGTCAACTGCACAGCACATAACAACAATAACAACAAAACATATATTTTTAATCTGGGGCATCAAAACGAAAAAATATTCTCCTAATAAACACACTGATTTCAGAATCATGGCCCCTAGAGGTGAGAATATATTTCTGTTACTTTAAGCTGTGGGAGTTTTTTTGTTTTTCTTTTTGTATTAGATTTTAATGAAAGTTTATAGAGAAAACTTGGATTTCCATTCATTCATTGTTGCACATTTTCCTCCCTGACCAACCCCCTAGTTCACTTTTCTCTTTGAAAAGAAAAAAAAATATTCAATCACCCCTCCCCAGTACACCTTTACTATGCAGTTCTTATTCTGGACTCTTGTCATGCAAAGAATACCTAATCATATATCCCTTTTAAACAGTTCTCTCCCTCATCTGCTTCAATGCAGTGTGCATTATTTATCCCCACTTTTCTTAGATTTTTTTGTTCTTGTTTTTTTTAAAAAAATTATTATTAAATTTTATTAGTTTTAATGAACATTTACAGAGGGTTTTCATTCATTCATTGTTGCACTGTTTTCTCTACCCTCCTCCCCAGTTTGTTCTTCTTTCCGCCCCCCGAATATCTGTTTTAATTGTCCTATTGCCACAGTGCTTGGCAAAGCCAGTTCTGATTAATCTCCTTTGTCGGTGTGTCCTTTGCCATTCCCTATCACTCCTCCCTGAGAGAGACTTCACCCTGATTCGTAAGGAAAAGGGGATGGCGTATTCTCTTAGCTACTTCGTGCTGAAAAGGGACGCTGTAGGTTTCAGGGCGAAGATCTTCTCTCACTACTCTAAAGGGCCCCTTTGGCAATAGAAAACACATAGACTGTTATGGAGATTGATTTTGGAATTTAGATGCACTGCTATAAATTGTGCTTAGCCATACATGTTCATATCCTTGAAGATGTATCATGGAACTATTACAGCCTAGAAGACACAAATTTAACTAACAAGTTAAAAGTCCATGAGTCAAAAATTAAAAAGCAATAATATTCCGAGTAGAGGTTCTAATAGTGGCACAAATCAAGTCACAGAGGGAAGGTGGTTCTTACAATAAAAGGACTATAGGCTAGCACTTTTTCTATTATAGTGTAGAGGTTAGGAACCACAGAGGCTCAGTTATGTATGTCATTTATGGTTCTTAAGTCCTGGAGCAAATTCTATCTACCACTGGGTTGTTTTACAACTCGGAAGTTTGCATGCAAGGTAGAGGTGAAGTAAGGAACTGCTTATGAGGTTTTCCGTCAATTCCAACAACTAAGAAATAGTGAGAAGAGTTGGGACCTCAGAAGGCTTTTAGGGCCAATTAGTATGCTCTGTGTCCAGGAGAAAATGAATATATTTACCAGTAATGTTAATGCTCACCCACAGCAATAAACATAGGTGTGCATATATCTGCTTGGGTGGCAGTTCTGGTTTCTTTAGGGTATATTTTCAGTAGTGGAATTGCTGGGTCAAATTGTATTTCTTTTTCCAACTTTTTCTGCCTCCCTTAGTGGTTGCATCGTTTTACACTCCCACCAACAGTGAATAAGGGTTCTAGTTTCTCCAACAACCTTGCAAGGATTTGTTGTTTGCTGTTATATTGAATTTTGCTATTCTTTCAGGGGTGAGATGATAGCTCATGGTTATTTTGATTTGCATCTCTCTTAGAGCTAGGGATTTTGAACATTTCTTTATGTTTTTGGCCATCAGAATGTCTTCTTTGGTGAAATGTCTGTTCATATCCTGTGCCCCTTTTTCAATTGGGTTGTTTATTTGTTGTGGTGCTTGAGTATTCTATGAATTCAAGATTTAAGTCCCTTATCAGACATGTCATTACCAAATATTTTTTTCCCCAGTCTGTGCCTTTCCTTTTTACTCTATTGAAGAAGTTTTTGGATGTGCATAGGGTTTTGATTCTTAAAAGGTCCCATTCATCTATTTTATCCTCTCCTGGTTGTAGGTTTTTCAGGATGCTTGAAAGACTGTTCATGTTGTGAATTAGGGCTTCTAGAGTTCTTCCAAGCTTTTCTCTAATAAAGTTGCCAGTCCTTAGTTTTAGCCCTAGGTCCTTGATCCACTTTGAGTTGGTTTTTGTGTCTAGTGTGAGGTGTGGGTCTTGCTTGAGTTTTCTGCAGATGTCGTTGTTGTTATGTACTATTGAGTCACTTGCGACTCATAG
Organism: Elephantulus edwardii; assembly: GCF_000299155.1. NCBI lineage: Eukaryota > Metazoa > Chordata > Mammalia > Macroscelidea > Macroscelididae > Elephantulus > Elephantulus edwardii. Next base: position 4,177,999 of record NW_006399801.1, on the reverse strand, counting down.
TGACCCTATGTAGAACAGCCCTAAACTCCACTCTGTCCTGTGCCAGTCGCACTGTCTCTGATATACCCATCCCAATTACCCAGTCACTGAATCAATCCACCTCATAGAGGGCCTTCCCTTCCTGCGCTGTCTCTCCATCCTACCAAACATGATGTCCCTCTCCAAGGACTGGTCCCTCTTTACAACATGTCCAAAGTATGTCAGATGAAGCCTCAGAATCCTTGCCTCCAAAGAGCGGCCCAGTTTAACCCTCTCCAGGATGAATCTGTTCATTTTCCTAGCAGTCCATGGTACCCTCAATACTCTTCTCTAGCACCACAGCTCAGAGGCATCAATTCTCCTTCTATCCTCCTTAGTCACTGTCCAGCTCTCTGATGCATAACAAGTGATAGCAAAGACCATAGCCTGTTTCAGATAAACCTTAGTCTCCAGAGAGACATTGCTCTTCAATATTTGAATAGGTCTCTAACAGCAGACATTCCCATCGCAATACATCTTTTCATTTCCTGGCTACTGGTACCAAGAGTGTTGACTGTAGAGCCAAACAAACTAAAGCTGTCAACAATCTCAATCTCTTCACCATTCATCATGATGCTGCCAATTGGTCCAGTGGTGATAATATTTGTCTTCTTGATATTGAGCCTCAATCCTTATTGAAGGCTGCAGTCCTTGACACTCTGTAGCAAGCGCTTCAGGTCCTCCTCAGTTTCAGCAAGCAGGGTTGTGTCATCTGCATAACGCAGATTGTTGGTAGATCTTCCACCAATCATGATGCCACATCTCTCCTCATAGAGTCCAGCCTCCCGGATAATCTGTTCTGCATACAGGTTGAAAAAGTATTGAGATAGGACACATCCCTGGCTTACGCCCTTCCCAATTTTGAACCATGCAGTGTTTCCTTGCTCTGTTCTGAGGACTGCCTCCTGGTCCAAGTATAGGTTTCGCATTAGCACGATCAAGTGTTCTGGGATTCCCATTCTTCTCAGAGGCAGCCACAGTTTGTTATGATCCACACAGCCAAACACCTTTGCAAAGTCAATGAAACACAAATATACATTCCTCTGGTATTCTTTACTTTCATTCAAGATCCATCTAACATTAGCTATAATATTCCTAGTACCACGACCCCTTCTGAATCCAGCATGAAATTCTGGCAGTTCTCTGCTGATGTGCTGTTCCAGTCATTTTTGGATAATCTTCAGTAGAATCTTTCCAATTTTGCCAACTCCATTCATCAAAAAGTCTGTCATTCCTCCATTTAACTGATTTTATCCCCTTTTCAAAACTCAGTTGACCATAGGAAGATGGGTTGATTTCTGGATTCTCAATTAGATTCCACTGATCTATGCGTCTGTCATTGTATCAGTACCATGTTGTCTTGACCACCACAGCAATGTAGTAGAATTTGAAATCAGGGAATGAGATGCCTCCTACTTTGTTTCTCTTTTTAAGGAGTGCTTTTCTTATTCAGGGTCTCTTTCCATTCCAAATAAAATTGGAGATTGCCTTTTCCATATTGTTGAAGAATGGAATTTGTATTTTATTGAGGTTGCGTTGAACGTGTAAATTGTCTTTGTTAATACTGTCATTTTTACAATATTGAGTCTTCCTATCCAAGAACAAGGTATATTCTTCTCTTTCTTTGGTCTCTTTTTGTTTCTTTTTTTTTTCTATAATTATATTTTATTAATTTTCATAAACATTTACAGAGATTTTGGGCTTCC
>NW_006399801.1:4173176-4174709 GCF_000299155.1 Elephantulus edwardii | reverse complement strand
TGTTCAATTTTGGTTTGTATCACTTTAGGTAGGTTGTGAATTTCTAAGTATTTGTACATTTCCTCTATGTTTTCATATTGTTAGAGTGTAATTTTTCATAATATTCCATTGTTAACCTTTTTATTTTATTGGATCTGTTGTGACGTTGCCCACTTCATCTCTTATTCGGATTATTTGTGTCTTTTCTTTCGTTAGTTTTGCTAGGGGTTTGTTGATTTTATGACCTTTTCAAAGAACCAACTCTTAGTTTTGTTGATGGTTTCAATTGTTTTTCTGTTTTCTATTTCATTTCTGCTCTAATTTTTATAATTTCAGGGTTTTTTAGAGGGTGTCAGGTTTTCTTGCTGTTCTTTTTCAATTTGTTGGAGATGTTGGGTTAGAGAGTGAATGGTCATTTTTCTTCTTGCCTTCGAGGTGTTTGCTTTTTACTATAAATTGACCTCTGATTATGGTTTTGGCTGTTTCTCTGAGATTTTGGTAAGTTGTGTTTTCATTGTCGTTTGTTTCAAGAAACTTTTTAATTTCATTTTTTATGTCTTCTAGTACCCACTCGTGTTCAAGCAAGGTGTTCTTCAGCTTGTTATTAATTTGTTAATAATTTCTAAGTTTGTAGTACTGTGTTCTGAGAAGATGCTTTTTATTATTTTTTTTATTTTTTAATTTATCGATGCTTGCCTTGTGACCTAAAATGTGATCTGTTTGAAGAACGTTCCATGCACATTGGAGAAGAAGGTATACTGAACTTTCTTGGGGGGTGCCTTACTCTATAAATAACTATGAGATCAAGTTGGTTTATTATGGTTTAATTCTTCAACATCTTTGCTGGGTTTCTTTCTGGTAGTTCTCTCTCTTGAGAGTGGTATATTGAAGTCTCCAAATATTATAGTAGTGTTGTCTATTTCCTTTAACAGTTTTGTTAATGTTTATTTTATATCTTTTTCAGGTCTTTAATTTGGTGCATAGATATTCATTATCGTTATGTCCTTTTGTTCTATTGACTCTTTAATAATTATGTAGTGACCTTTCTTGTCTTTGTGATGGCTTTTGCATTGAAATTTATTTTATCAGAGATTAATATTACTACTCATGCTTTTTTCTGGTTGCCATTTGCTTGGTATTATATTTTTTCCTGTCCTTTTCTTTTTAGTCTTTCTCTTCTCTTTCCATGTGCGTCTTTTTTAGATAGCATACTGCTACTCTTTCTTCAGTGGTGCATTTAAACCATTTACATTCAGTGTAATTATTAAGAGGCAAGGTTTTATTGCTATCATTTTGTTGAGTTCTTTTTGGTGTTGTTGCTAGTTACTTTGGTCCATTGTGCTTTCTGTGGCACCTCTGTAAGAGGAATGACTCTCATACAGACAAGAGCCACAGATAGGCAAGGGAGTAGAGAGGAACCTCCCACTCACTTGCCTTAAGTGTGGATCTGAAGGACACTTGGCCAAGGGTGGCCCACATCAGGTCCTCATGGCTGACAGGACTGACAGGCCCCAGCTGCAAACAAAGGAGGACGCTTCAACGATTTAGATCCTC
>NW_006399801.1:4152954-4172616 GCF_000299155.1 Elephantulus edwardii | reverse complement strand
GCCCTTTAGAGTAGTGAGAGAAGATCTTCGCCCTGAAACCTACAGCTTCCCTTTTCAGCACGAAGTAGCTAAGAGAATACGCCATCCCCTTTTCCTTATAAATCAGGGTGAAGTCTCTCTCAGGGAGGAGTGATAGGGAATGGCAAAGGACACACTGACAAAGAAGATTATTCAGAACTGACTTTGACAAGCACTGTGGTAATGGGACAATTAAAACAGACTTTCAAGGGGGGAAAAAAGGAAGAACGAACTGGGGAGGAGGGCAGAGAAAATAGTGAAACAGTGAATGAATGAAAACCCAAAATCTCTCTAAATGTTCATGAAAATTAATAAAATTTAATATTAAAAATAAAAAAAGAAGAATGACTCTCAATATTTCCTGCAATGCTGGTCTTGTTTTTACAAACTCTCTTAGGCTCTGTTTTTCTGGGAATATCTTGATCTCTCCTTCATATTTAATGGACAATTTTTTCTGGGTACTATCTTGTTTGACAGTTGTGTTCTTAGTGTTCGATATATGTCATTCCACTGTCTTCTTGCTCGCATGGTTTCTCCTGAGAAATCAACTTAATCTTATCTGCTCTCCCTTATAGTTTACTCTTTATTTCTCCCTCGCTGCTTTCAGAATTCTCTCCTTATCTTTGTTTCTGGCAAATTTGACTATGATGTGTCTTGGTATTTTTCTTTTGTGGTCTATTCTAAATGGTGTTCACTCAGCTTCTTAAATATATGTTTTCTTATTCTTCATTATCCCTGGGAAGTTTTCCGCTAGTAATTCTTTCACAAATATTTTTGCGCTTTTAGTTCTTCTTTCTGTTCTGGGATTCTGATTATGCACATGATATTTCTTTTTATGGTGTCACACATTTTCTTGGGTTTTCTTCTTTGTCCTTACTTTCTGATTCTACTTTTTGCTCAAGTAGACCATTGGTGACAATTATGTCTTCTCTTTGATTGGTTCGGTGTTCTATCTCTTCAGCTCTGCTCATGTCCTCCATCATGTTGACAGCATCTGAAACATTGGACTTCATATTTTGGATTGTGTTTTCTTGTTTTCCCAGAGCTTTTAATGCCTCATTTGGGTTGATTTTTTAAAGTTCCTCCTGGTGTTTGCTTTCATGTCCTGTAATTCTTCAAGTTTGTCTTTCACCCATTGAAAATATTCAATCACATTTCTTTTAAATTCTGTGTCAGAAAGTTCCATCAGACTTTCTGGTTTCAAGACATCTATTGAAACTGTGTCACTTTTGGGGGGTGACATTTTGCTTTGGGCTTGTGTAGCTGTAAGGTAACCTGCTTCTTATGTGGCATTACTGTTGTAGTTTTTTATGCCTGAGGTGATAGCAGGTTCTTGAGCTGAAGTCACTGCTCCAGAAGATGGTGGGGCAGCTACCCTGCTTGTGTTTCTCTCTGAACTTCTGACCCAAGGGAAGATTTCCTTCCGTTTGGGTGAAAAAAGCTGTGCAAAGGAGCCTCTTCTGTCAGACTACTGTTGCAGTGAGGCCCGTCCAAGGCTTTCTGGTCTGAAGGCAGTTAATTGACTGGATGTGAGGAGATGCAATGCAGAGTGTGGGGACACACATAGGGCGGGTGCCCACACAGATGCATACAGGGCAGGCACACATGCAGGGCAGGTGCATGCAGATGTATGAAGAGTAAGCACATGCACATATGCACACATGGTGGGTGTACACGCAGATGCATGCAAGGGGGTGCATGTGCATGCAGACACACACTGATGGACATGAACAAAAAATCAGGAAGCCTTGGTTTCCCCCTTAAGACCTGGGTCTACTGCCTCACTCAAGCTCCAGCTTTCTCACTCTCTCCTGCTTGAGGTTAAGGGGTCCCACATGGTTCAGCAAACAGCAGTGTACCCCACAAAGTATCTCACACAAATTTCAGCTGATCTTCTCACTCCCAGTGGGTTGCTGTTCCTGGCAGATTGCTCTCAAGTAAGTTCACTCTTTTTTGAGGGTAGTGCAAATTCAGTTTCTTCCTAGTTTATAGTAATTCATGGCTGCTGACGATGCTGTGACTGCTGACAATGTGGTGGCTATTGATGACGTGTTGGCTACTGACGATCCAGCCTATTGTAAGTTTTAAAATAAGCTATTTTAAACCATTCAGGCTGTGACCACCTGTTACAACAGCCCTAGAAAACTCATATAGATGTCATTAATGGACCTCACTAAAACCCAAGCTTCCTTTCTTGGTGCCTTGCTTCCCTGAAAACATTATTTAAGATAAGGTGGATTCAGTTAGATTTCAGACAATATAAAAACAATGAGTTCCATTTATTTTAATCCCTTGAAAGAGGTTCGATTTTTGGCCTCATCATGAGGACACAGTTCAACTGGGAGAACTTGAAGATGATGAGAGGCAGGAGGTGGGGGAGCCATTAGGAGATGCCAGGATCTGGACAGCTCCCTTCCTGCCTGGGAAAGGGAAGGGTTGCTGTGTCCTTGGAACCACCATGGCTGAGCAGCACAAAGGAAAGGAGGGACATGAGTCTCTTCTCACCCTCCCCAGCATCAAACACAGGATACAAATTCTTAAGCTGGAATGGAGGTCACGAGGCCCTGGAAACTTCTATTTTCACTGGCCTTTAATTGCACATTAGTATTTTCTTCCTATTAAAACATAGGCAACAGAACAAATATTGTTAGGAGAGGCTATTATTCTCAAAATTATGGATATATATATATATATATACACTGCATTGAAATTGTTGTAGATCCTTAATATATTTTTTACTCATTCTTTTTTTTTAAATGAAGGCATGTTAGACATACCACTGGCCTTGCTTTGAACGAACTAAGAGAGGAGCACAGGGAGCTCAGGTGGCCTAGTGGTAAGAAGCTTCACTGCATTCTCAAAGGTACATGGTTTAAATCCACCAGCTGCTCCTTGGGAGAAGGATGGGCAATCTCCTCTCATACCACTAACTGCCTCTGAAAACCCACCAGAGGGTCAGCAATGGATCAGATCCCACTTGATGGTATATAACAACAACAGAGAAGCACAGGGTTTACCCCATTAAGGCAGTCGTTAGTTGCCATAAAGTCAGCTTCATCTCATGGTGACATCATATAGAACAGAAGGAAATGTTCACACAATTACTGATCTGTTTAAGTCCTTAACTGTATCAAGTCTACTGCTGCTGACCTTCTGCTTTACCAAACAAAATGGTCATCTTTTGTGTGGGTTGATCTTTCCAAATGATTTGTCCAAAATAAACAAGCTGAAATCTTATCATCCTCACTTTTAAGGAACATCCTGGTTGTAATCTTCTGTTTTGTTCACACATTTGACAGTCCATGGCTTATTCCAATGATCTTCACTAATACAAGAGTTCAAGTGCATCCATCCTTCTGTCTTCACTTTTCATCGTCTGGCTGTCACAAGCCACCGTTAGTTACCATTATGTCCCATGCAATCAAGCTGTGCTGCATTTTTGAGGCTTTTCGAGGCTGTGAACTTTCAGAAAAAAATCACCAGGATGTTCTTTAGAGATGCCTCTGGGTGAGTTCAGTAGTCAACCTTGCAGCCAGTAGTCTAGTTCTGAACCCTTTGTACTTCCTACTGACACCTTAACCTTCACATAGTTGCATGGTTTTATAGCTATTTTGTTAATTACATTTCAAAACAATGGCTTCCTTTGTACACGGAAAACATATTTTGTGTGCTCACAAAAGCTGTATTCTACGAAAGAATCTATAGACTTCACTAAACTACCAGAGGAGTTCCTGGCAGCCTGGTGCTGCTAGGTCTTTCCCAAGCCAAGCTTGACACAGCTGGAATTTTAAAACCCATGCTCCCGGATGAGGAGACAGACTATCATACTGTAAAGCTAAGTGAGAAGATACGTTTCTATCCATCTTGTAAAACAATGCAATTAACAAATAGCCAATTAGCTCCATCAAATTGGCACTTATATGCTGCCTGAAGGGAACAGACATATTCATCATTATGAATTGTTTTACTCTCACACTGTTTCATTTCCAAGAATCAGATGGTAAAAATGATATATTTTTGTGGTTTGGCAGGGGCAGCTTTGCTCTGACTTTGGTGCTAACTGCCAACATCTGTAAATTATTATGCTTTTAGAGATCCCCAAAACTCTCCACCACAGGTCACATCACCAGTGTCCCTGGCTGGCCCAGCTTGGCTCTTGTGGAACCATGAGAGGCAAGTTCTGGGACCAGACAGAGACCCATCAGGGCACAGCTTCCAGCAAATCCTGAAATATTTGTGAGTGAAGTAAGCTGTACCATATTTGTGCATCAGCAATTGACTTGTGCTTTCCCTACAGTCCACAAAGAGGAATGCTGTATTCTAACCCAAGCACCTGTAAATGCTATGCTGCTTAGAAATTGAGTCATTAAAGTTACTACAAAGCCCACGTCTCACTTAGAACAATTGGTGGATATGAAAGGCCGATCTTCCAAAGCAGCCTTATGCACTATGTCACCAGGGCTTCTTAAAAGATGCTAAGATCTGTTAGATTAATATAAAATCATATAGGAGTAAGGTGGGCCTTAATTTGATCACAGTACTATTCTTTTCTTTTAAAAAACATTATTTTAACTGTTTGAGTGCCTTTTCAAAAGACAGAAGGCACTGAAACAAACAGAGGGATGATAGCCATGTGAAGATGCATTCAGCCCAAGAACACTGGGAGGGATGAGAAAGGGTCTTTCAGGGGCAGCCTGGCCCTGCCCATACCCTGAACCAGACTCCCACCTCCTGGACTGTTAGACAATGCATTTCTGTTCTGACAAACCACCCACTTGGTGGTACTTTATTACGGCCGCCCTAGTAAGCTTGTACAGCATAAGGCAGCCCTTTGGTCCCTCGTCTGGTTCCCTCTCTCATTCACTCATTTATTTGGGGGAGAAAACAAAACAGGACTAAAGCTTCCAGAAACAAAAATGACTCAGCTCATCCATCATGATCAAGAGCCTTTTTGTTCTGAGACCCAGTTGAGTCCAAGGCTGCCGGGGACGAGTGCACAAGCTCTGTTATTTGGGTGCTTGTTTCTAAATGTAGAAGAGATTCTAGCCAAAAAGGCCTCACTGGGTCAAGGTCCAGGCCTTGTGCTCAGAAACCTGGCAGCAGCAAGGACCTCGCCCAAGATTTCATCCCTCCCTGTTGCAGCAGCTGGCTCTCGGGACTCACTCAGAACAGCAGGCAGATGTTTGCGTGGGAGGCTGGCTTTACCAACATCTGTCCTGAGGTGGGAAGTCAGCTGTGCTTGCAGCTAGTGCTGGAGTTTCTTGGTGGATGTCTCCAGCAATTAGCCGGAGCTGTATCATATCATGTGTAAACTAATTAGGGGGGAGCTGGGGTGAAGCCCCACGTGACGAGCAGGGCCACTGCTCTGGATGACTGTCCATATTCCTCATGTTGCTGCTGAATGCTCAATAGATTTTGACTCATAGCAACCTCTCGTGACCAACCAGAATTGCCTCACAAAGTTTTCTAGGTTGACATCTTTTACAGGCCAAGTCTTTCCCACAGAGCAATTAAAAATTCAAACTCACAGCCTTTGAGAAAGTTCTCATTCATAGCGGCCCTCTGGCTGTAAATCTCAAATTGATGAGATCACCTTTCTCCCGTGGAGCTACTGGTGAATTTGAGCCCCAGAGACTCAAACCCTTCGGGTTAGCTCTCTACAAACTATGCCACCAGTGTGCCCTGAATCACTGGGTGAATTCCAATCACTTATTTTTCAGTTAGCAGCCAAACACTTAACCACTGTGCCACCAAAACACAAAAAACCTTCAAACTCATTGTTATCTATTTGGAACCAGTGTACAACTGAGCTTCTAACAGGTTTCTGAAGCTACAAATCTCATGGGAGGAGATTGCCTATCTTTCTTCCTAGGAGCTGCCGGTGGATTCATACCCATCTGCCAGAGAGGCACCACCACTCCTTAGACTATGCTGACAGAGCACCAGAGCTCCTTAACTAAACTAAATTTATAAATGTTAATTTAAAAGAGCAGTTGTTGTTGTTGTTGTTGTTATTGTTTTGTACTGTTTAGTTGGAAAAGACCCATAGTTAACCTTCCGGTGGCTTTTCAAAAGCAGTAAATTGTATGGGAGGTGATTGCATGCCTTTGCATTAGAAGAATAACTCCTTACCGTATCAGGCTTCCTAAAAGAGCATTGTTGTTGTTCTTATGGGCCATTGAGTCACCTGCAACTCACAGAGATCCTATGTACAACAGCCCTAAACCCCGTTCTATCTTGTGCCAATCTCATTGTCTTGACACACCTACCCCCATTACCCCAATCACTGAATCAGTCCGCCTCATAGAAGTCTTCTTCTCCTGCATTGTCCCTTCACCCTTCCAACTATGATGTTCCTCTCCAAGGACTGGTCCCTCCTTGCAACATGTCCAAAGTATGTCAGATGAAGCTTCAGAATCCTTGTCTCCAAGGAGCACTCTCTCTAGGATGAACTTGAACTTGTTTGTTCTCCTACACATCCACGGTATATTCAATATTCTTCTCCAACACCACAGCTGAAAGGCATCAATTCTCCTTTTATCATCCCTAGTCATTGTCCATCTCTCTGATACTTAGCAAGTGGTTGTAAAGACCAGGGCCTGTATCAGGCACATCTTAGTTTCCAGACTGATATCATTCATTACTCTTCAATACTTTAGAAAGGTCTCTGACAGAAAACTTTCCCAATGCAATACAGCTTTTAATTTCCTGCCAAGAGGGTTGATTGTGTAGCCAAGCAAATGAAAGATGCTTACAATCTGTCTCTTCACCATCCATCACAATGCTGTCAAATTAGCCCAGTGGTGAGAACCCTTGTTTTCTTGATATTGAGCTTTGATTCATATTGAAGGCTGCAGTCCTTGACCTTCTGCAGCAAGCACTTCAGGTCCTCCTCAGTTTCAGCAAGTAGGGTTGCTTCATCTGCACAATGCAGATTGTTGATGATTCTTCCTCTAATCTTGATGCCAAATTTCTCTTCATAGAGCCCAGTCTCCCAGATAAGCTGTTCTGCATATAGATTGAAAATGTATGGAGATAGAACACATCCCTGGTATACACCCTTCCCAATTTTGAACCGTGCAGTGTTTCCTTACTCTGTTCTGACGGCTGCCTCCTGGTTCAAGTATAGGTTTTGCATAAGCTCGATCAAGTGTTCTGGGATTCCCATTCTTCTCAGAGTTAGCTACAGTTTGTTGTGTCCACACAGTCAAATGCCTTTGCATGACCAATGAAACAAAGATAGACATTCCTTTGGTACTCTCTGCTTTAGCCAAGATCCATCTAACATTAGCTACAATAACCCTCATACCATGGCCTTTTCTAAACCCAGCCTGGACTTCAAGCAGTTCTCTGTTTATGAGCTATTCCAGTTGGTTTTGGATAATCTTCAGTAGAATCTTGCTTGAAGGTGACATTAATTATATTGCTCCACACTCTGTCAGATCACCTTTCTTTGGAATGGGAACAAATATAGATCTTTTCCAGTCATTTGGGCTTATATCACTCGTGTTGTTGTTTTGTGCTATGACACAGGAATCAATTTACATTTGACCCTTCAGTGAGATTTCAGATTATACTCTTTAATGATATATATTTCATCTACGTGCTGAGCAAATAGTTCAAGAAGTTGTATTGTATGAAGGATAGCATCAGGATTGATGAAAGACTCATCAAAAACCTGTACTAATTAGATAATACACCATTGTCTGTAGAAAGTGAAAAGGACTTAAAGACTTACTGAAGAAGATCAAAGACTATCCTTTTCACTATGGATCACATCTCAACATCAAGAAAACAAAAATCTCACCACTGGACCAATAGGCAACATTCTGATAGAGAAAAGACTGAAATTAACATGGAATTCATTTCACTTGGAGCCACAATGAACACCCATGGTTAGCAATGGTCAAGAAATCAACAAATATATTGCATTTGGAAAATCTGCTGTCAAAGACCTCTCCAAATTGCTAAAGAGTTAAGGATATTAATTTTAAGACTAAGGTTCTCTTGATCCAAGCTATGATCCGCTCTTGCTTACTATGCATCTGAAAGTTGGACAATGAATAAAGGTACCTGAAGAAGAACTGATGCCTTTGAATTGTGATGTGTGGGAAGAAAGTGAAATATTTCATGAACTGAAAAAAAATAAAATCTCTCATGGAGTTAAGTGCAACCAGGGAGCTCCTTACAGTATGGATGGTGACATTTGTCTCACATGCTTTGGGTTTGTTTTTTAGGAGGTGCTAGTCATTGAAAATAGACATCATGCTGGGAAATACGGTGGGTCAGAGAAAGAGAAGAAGGTACCCTCAACAAGATGGATTGACATAGTGACTGTAACAATGGACTTGAGCAAGTCAGAAATTGTGAGGATGGGGCAGGATAGAGCAAGGTTTCAATCTATTCTTCATAGGGTTGCTAACAACATAATAACAACTGCTTTACCAAGTATAATGTCCTTCTCCTCGGAATAGTTCCTTTTGATAATATCTCTAAAGTATATGAGAGGAAGGAAATCTCAACAACCTTGCTTCTAAAAATAATCTGACTGAAATTCTCCCAAGACAGATTTGTTTGTTCTTTTGTAAATCCGTGGTGTGTTTAATGTTCTTCCCCAGCACCATAATTTAAAGGCATCCATTCTTCCTGGATTTTCCATATTCATTGTCCAGCTGTAATATGTATAGTTGATGTTTGTTGTTGCTATGTGCCATTGAGTCGCTTGAGACTCAAAGCGACCCTATGTACAAGAGCCCTAAACACCATTCTATCCTGTGCCAACCTCGCCATTTCAAACGCACTCATTCCCACCACTCCAGTCACAGAATCGATCCATCTCATCCAAGGTCTTCCTCTTCTGCAGTGCCCCCTTCACTCTGCCAAACATGTTGTTCCTTTCCAACGACCAATCTCTCCTTGCAACATGCCCAAAGTATGTCAGACGAAGCTTCAGAATCCTTGTCTCCAAGGAGCAGTCTGGCTTCACCCTCTGCAGGACAAACCTGTTTGTTCTCCTAGCAGTCCATGGTATATTCAACACTCTTCTGTAACACCACAGCTCAAAGGCATCAATTATTTTTCTATCATCCCTATTAACTGTCCAACTCTCTGATGCATAGCACATAATTGTGAAGACTATAGCTTGGATCAGGCACACCTTAGTCTCCAGCCTGATGTCATTGCACTTCAGTACTCTTGAGAGGTCTCTCACAGCTGACTTTCCCAATGCAATTTGTCTCTAGCTTTCCTGGCTGCTGTTACCAGGAGTGTTGACTGTGGAGCCAAGCAAATTAAAACTGTTAACATTCTCAATCTCTTCATCATCCATCCTGATGCTGCCAATTGACCCAGTGGTAAGAATCTTTGTTTTCTTGATGTTGAGCTTCAGTCCTTATAGGAGGCTGCAGTCCTTGACCTTCTGTAGCAAGTGCTTCAGGTCCTCCTCAGGTTCAGCAAGCAGGGTTGTGTTGTCTGCATAACTCAGGTTGTTGACGATTCTTCCACCAATCCTGATGCCACATGAGGTCGCTCAAGTAACCTCTTGATCCTCAGAATTTTCTGAATAATCGATTAATTTTTATTATCCTGATGGAATCCAAGGTAGTTTATGACAACAAGATGACTCAAGGTGGAAGCTGGCCATGCAACCAAGACCATCCACCTAATGATATCTTTGGAGCTTGACCTCCAAAGAAAGGAAGGGAGTTGCAGATAGACTTCTGGAGATCACCTTAACACATATGGGCAGTAAGTCAACCACAGCCAGAACCGCAGAAAGTTCATCTGTGGGACCCTCTCAACTCTCCCCTTATGCATCTCCCTCTTTGACCAGTCCTTATTTGTATTTTCCCCCCTTAAAGAAAATGTAATAATAAGCACAGCACTTTCAGTGAATTCTCAAACCCAGACGGGTAGTAGGAATCCCCAAACTTGTGGCCAATGGATTCAAAGCCAATGTGGCCTAGGAAAACCTGAAGTTGTCGGTAGTGCCCTACGGTAGAGGGAATCCCCTGAATTTGTAACTATCTGATAAAAAATTAAGGTAACCTTGTAAAAGCCTAAATTTACAACTGGTGTCTGAAGTCTGGGGGCAGATTTAGCCATGTCAAGTGCTTAAATTACAGAGTTTGGCTCAACTCTGGGTAGTTGGTACCAGAAGTCATTTGTGCCTACACACACACACACACACACACACACACACACAGAGGACAAGAGTGCCTGAAAGTGTGTTTCTGTGTGGATAAGCCTGCCCTGGTCATGGGACATAGCTCCCTCTGTGGTCTGTCCAGATCCTGTCCTTATTTCTGTGTTCGTTAATTCCGGAGAGACTTCTCTTGCCTCTGTGCTGTGTATCCCACTCCACTCAGTGTTCGAGTAGCTTCTTCCTTGAATTCAAGTCCTTGCTTAAATTCAGGGCTTCACATTACTTGTGGAGCATCCACAGTCTATCTGTTCACAAGCAAATAAAGCCTACCTGCACTTTTCTCATTACTTAGATGTACAGATCTGCTGGATGGCACAGTTAAGTGTCCAGCTGCTAATTGAAAGTTCAGTGGTTCAAGTCCACCCAGAGTCATCTCCAAAGAAAAACCTGACAAGAAAATCTACTTGTCAAAACACCAGCCATTAAAAAAATGCTATTGAGCATAGTTCTTCTCCACGCCACAGGGTGTCTCTGAGTTAGCATCGACCTGGCATTTTATAGCAACAGTACTGCTTTTATGGGACTGCTGTTTCCAGCAGATGCACTTAATGTTCAATGGTGAACCTAAAGGAATCTCTGTCTCTCCCAGTGTGCCCTGTCCATGAGGCCCTGCCACAGCTGTGCATTACTAGAGATGGCATCTTTCCTACACAAAATACCCATGTCGACGCAAACATGCTTTTAGCAGCAAGAGAAGGATTTCTAGGTTTAGTATAATTTGACAAAGTCTGACAGGGACTCTTACTTGATTTAGTTAATGAAATCATAGGTGGTGGTTGTTATTAGGTGCCATTGAGTCAAGTATAATTCTTGGTGACCCTATGAACAGCAGGCCAGAACCGTGTTCAAGCCTGTGCCATCCTTGTGATCTCTGACACAAAATTTCAGATAAATAACGTAGTTTTTTTAAAAAAAATTTTAAGTGTATCACTTGAAACATTCTAAAATTTGTTCACTGTCTATTGGAGCTTCAAATTCACTTGGGTGTCCTGTGTTCTGCGATGTGCTAGTCACTAATGTGTGCCAGGTGAATATTTCCCACCTCCCCCCTCAGTCCTCACTCCATCTTCCCTGAAGGCTTAACATCTTCTGTTTCAATGTCATGAAGGGCTACAAGTATGAAAAATGGCAAAGGAGCACCATCAGGGAATTTAAAACATGCAAGACCAACTGTTGTCTATTTCCCTGAAGCAACAGAAGAAGAGGAGACAGGAATAGGAGAAAGAAATAGAATGTGTGGCAGAAACTGCCTCTTACACTTTGAAGCCAAAAGAATTGCATAACTCCTGGTTACCAATACTAATCATTTGATCAAAGATTCTAAATACGACTCTTGATCAAAATGGAGAATTAGAACAAAATTTTATATTCTTATAGACTCTACACTTTCTGGAGCCTGTGCAGACTGAATGAACCTCTGAAACTAACACCCAAGGATAATCTCTAAATTTTAAATCAGAAATAACCTCTGAAGTCTTCTTCAAACCAAATAATAGTTTTGTTTGTTGTTGTTAGGTGCCTTCGAGTCGAGTATGCTTCACAGCAACCCTATTGACAACAGATTTGAATCATTTCCTACTCCGTGCCATCCTCATCATCTCTGATGCACAAGAGCCTATTGCTGCAGTCACCATGCCAATCCGTCCCTCCACCCTTCCAAGCGTGATATCCTTTCTCAAAGAATAGCCTCTCCTAGCAATATGTCCAAAGTATAAGAAATGAAGATTTGTCATCCTTACTTCCAAGGAGCACTCTGGCTGCGCCTTTTCTAAGACATGCCTATCCATTCTTTTAGCAGTCCATGGGATATTCGATACTCTTCTCCACACCATAACTCAAAGACATAAATTCTTCTTCAGCCATCCGTTATTCATTCATTATTCAGCTCTCAGATGCATAGCAAGTGACTGAAACAACAGTGACCTGAATCAGGCACACATTAGTCTTCAAACTAGCATCATTGCTCTTCAGCATTTTAGAGACATCTCTGTCTAGCAGCAGACTTGCCGAGAGCAATATGTCTCCTTATCTCCTGACTGCCAAGGGTGTTGATTGTGGATCCAAGCATGAAAAAATCATTAAAAGTTTCAGTTATTTTGCCATCTATCATGATTTTACCATAAGGACCTTTGTCTTCTTGATATTAAGATGTAATCCATATTGAAGGCTATAGTCTTTTATCTTCTGCAGCAAACACTTTAGGTTCCCCTTGCCTTAAACAAACAAGGTTGTGTCATCTACATAGCATAGGTTATTGATGAGTCTTCCTCTGATCCAAATTCCCCATTCTTCTTCAAAGAGTACAGTTTCATTAATTATTTGCTCAGCATATAGATTGAATAGGTATGGTGAAAGGTTATACACTTGATGTACACCCTTCCCAATTTTAAACAGTGTTTCCTTGTTTTGTTCAGACAATAGTATCTTGGTCTAGGTATAGATTTATCATGAGCACAATTAAGTGTCTGGGATTCTATTCTTCCCAATGTTAGCGATAGATTGTTGCAATCCATACAGTCAAATGCCTTTGCACAGTCAATAAAACACAGACAGACATTCTTCTGATATTCTCTGCTTTTAGCCAGGATCCATCTGACATCAGCAATGATATCCCTGGTGCCATGGCCTCTTCTAAATCCAGCTTGAACTTTTGGAAATTCCTTGTCAATGTGCCTTTCTAGCCATTTTCTTTATGATCTCCAGCATTATTTTGCTTGCATGTCATATTAATAGTTCAATAATTTCCATATTCTATAATATCACCTGTCTTGGGAATGGAAACAAATAAGATTCTTTTCCAGTCAGTTGGCCAGACAGCTGTCCCCAAACTTCCTAGCAAGGGCTGGTAAGCACATTCAGGGTTGCATCTGTTAGTTTAAAAATGTCAATTGGTGTTCCATCTATTCCTGGGGCCTTAGTTTTTGCTAGTGTCTTCAGCACAGTTTGAGATTCTTCCTTTGTTACTATTGACTCTTGTTCATATGGTGCTTCCTGAAAATTTTCAGTGTCAACTAGTTTTTGACACAGTGACTTTCATCTTCTTTTAATGGTTCTTGGATCATTCAAGATTTTGTCTATGGCATCTTTCAGTAGACAGCTCTGGTGGTCCAGTAGTAAGAAGCTGTGCTGCAATCTCAAAGGCATGTGGTTTGAATCCACCAGCTGCTTTGTGAGAGAAAGAAGGGAAATCTCTTCTCATGCAATTAAACTACCTCTGAAAACGTGCTGGAGGATCAGATATGAGTCAATTCCAATGGTACATAACTACAACAATAGTACGTTTCATTTGCTGTTGTTATTGTTGTTATGTGCCGTCTAGTCGCTTGTGACTCATAGCGACCCTATGTACAACAGTCCTAAACTCTGCTCTGTCCTGTGCCAATCGCACTGTCTCTGACACACCCATCCCGATTACCCCAGTCACTGAATCAATCCACTCTCATAGAGGGCCTTCCCCTCTTGCACTGTCCCTCCACCCTCCCAAGCATGATGTCCTTCTCCAAGGACCGGTCTCTCCTTACAACATGTCCAAAGTATGTTAGATGGAGCCTCAGAATCCTTGCCTCCAAGGAGCCGCCTGGTTTAACGCTTTCCAGGATGAATCTGTTTGTTTTCCTAGCTGTCCATTGTATTCTCAATACTCTTCTCCAGCACCACAGCTCAAAGGCATCAATTCTCCTTCTATCCTCCTTGGTCATTGTCCAACTCTCTGATGCATAAGTTTCATTTAGCTAGTAAAAAAGTCAGCCTTAGTCATTATGCTCTTAAAATCTATCTATATGGCATCAAAATGACAACATTAGCTGAAAAAACTAAATAGGAGAAGCTTTGGGGGCAGTAAGTTTATGTTAATGGGGAAGAAACAACTTAGAAAAAGAGAGAATGTAATCAATGTCTTTGTAGAAACACTTGAATTGGTCTATGTTTTACTGTGTATATGTTGCACAACAGCAAAATACATTTTAGAAAATAAAATGTGTGGCAAATAATTCCCAAACTATATAGCCTGCATGGACAGAATCAGGATTTGACTATGTGGCAGTTATGTCTGTCCATCTCATTTCTTATACTGTGAATCAGCTTCCAATCTAACAGAAAATTGCTTCCAAGTAAGCCATAACAGTACTTTCAAAGTTCATTTTCATTTCAAATTGCTCTGACCACTCTCTCCTGGGACTCATTGAGATATATTCCATGCCAGTTGCTGTCGAGTCAATCTGACTCATGGTAGTCTCACATGTCAGAATAGTCTTGTAGTTGTCAATGTCTGCTTTTTTTCAGAAACAGACTGCCAGATTTCTGCCAATTATTGCTATCATTGGGCTGAACTGTATCCCCTACTATGAAAATGTCCCCTAATGTCACTTCCATCAACTTCCCCAAGGGCAAAGAATTTCCAGCAACAGAATCATTAGCACAAAATTGATTCCAAAGAGGTCAGATATAACTCCTATACGATACCTTCTTCTGGCATTTCTAGCATAAACCATTCTTCTCATGATATTTCCTACTCTCTTGCTGCTATCATGGCAATGGCCATTCAGAACTTCCAGATAATACAGTCATATAGTTTGTTAGGAAAGTAACAGGTTAGAATTCAGATTGAATACAATCCTTCAATCAGAGCAGCCTCTTCTCAATCAAGCTGAAAGGTGACTCTCACCTTCAAGGGCTTGGCCTCTGCACTGCTTGCATAAGTGTTATAAGACTCCATTTGCTCTGATAATTATATACTACTCCCACTCTACCAGCAAGCACTGGCCCAAAGGTGCTCAACTCTAGCCCCATGAGTAGACAAACTTAACTCTTCCGACACATGCCCTAAGGCACTCACTCTGCCAATGAGCACTCAACTTTCTCATTCCTTGAGCCAGGAGCTCACAGCTAGGGGAACAGCACAAATGCTTCTTAATTTATTTCTCAATTCTAGATCAAAATGCACTAAAACCCACTATGTCATTAGTCTTCCTTGATCCACTTGCTAAAAATAGTTTAGCAAAAATCTTTCAAAGAAAAAAAACTCTTAAAATCAAGAGTTGGACAACCATAGCATACAACAGAGCTAATGTATATGCACATACATAAAAGGATATGACTTATACTTTTCTGGGTTTCCCTGCAAATATAGGGCCTCTGTCTGTATCTGGAGTCCCTAGGTGGTGCAAATGGTTAACATGATCGGCTACTACCTGAAAGGTTATAGGTTCGCATACATTCAAAAGAAAGATCTGAAAAATCAACCACTGAGAACCCTACTGGATATAGTTCTACTCTGACACACAGGTCACAAGGTCATCATGAGTTGGAGTCAACTTGATGGCAACTAGGTTGATTGACTGCTTGGTTTTGGCTTGCATTTATGCTACAAAAAACCTTTTGAAACCTGGACATATAGCCAAGCTAGATAGATATAGTTTGGCTCCATATATGCCAGACCTCAGCGTGGAAAGTTACTGTCTCCACAATGGAAGATAGATGAGTAAATTTCTTCTACTTATTTATTATCAGATCAACACATACCGTTAATTCTACCTATCTAGGAAATATCTCAATTTATGGAAGGAAATTTCTACAAAGAATGAAACCTTCATTCTCAATTCTACACAGAGAAATGCTTTTCAATCTGACTTAGTTGTGTATCAATAGAACACAAGAATATATGTGTACACGCTTTATTGTTATGTATTGTCAAGTTGACTGTTCCTCAGAGTGAACCTATGAACAATGGATCATGCCCAAAATATGTGAGATGGAGCTTCAAAATCCTTGCCTCTAAGAAGCAACTTGGTTTCCCCTCTCCAGGACATACCTGTTTGCTCTCTTAGCAGTTCATGGTATGTTCAAGATTTTTCTCCAACACTACAACTCAAAGGCATTAATTCTTCTGCCATCCGTAGTCACTGTTTAGCTCTCTGATGTATAACAAGTAATTGTAAAGATCATGGCCTGGATCGGGTGTATCTTAGTCTCTAGACCAATAGTGTTGCTCTTCAGCACTCTAGAGAGGTCTCCGACAGCAGATTTTCATGCATACGTGTATCTATATCCACCCTCTATATGTGCACTCTGGAGACTAAGGTGCGTTTGATACAGGCCATGGTCTTCCCAATCACTTGTTATGCATCAGATAGTTGGACAATGACCAAGGAGGATAGAAGGAGAATTGATGCCTTTGAGCTGTGGTGCTGGAGAAGAGTATTGAGAATACCATGGACTGCTAGGAAAACAAACAGATTTGTCCTGGAAAGGGTTAAACCGGGTGGCTCCTTGGAGGCAAGGATTCTGAGGCTCCGTCTAACATACTTTGGACATGTTGTGAGGAGAGACCGGTCCTTGGAGAAGGACATCATGCTTGGGAGGGTGGAGGGACAGCGCAGGAGGGGAAGGCCCTCTATGAGGTGGATTGATTCAGTGACTGAGATAATCAGGATGGGAGTGTCAGAGACAGTGCGATTGACACAGGACAGAGCACAGTTTAGGGCTGTTTTACATAGGGTCGCTATGAGTCGCAAGCGACTCGACGGCACATAACAACAACAACAACAATATGTGCATATTTATGAGTGTTTTGGGGTGAGTACACATGTGCGTGTATATGCATGTGTGACTGGGGTGAGGTATGTGCGCTCATGAAAAGCAGCTTGTTCAAAATCATTTGGAGGCCTAGGAACAAACGTGGTTTTGAATTCCTTCATTTAAGAGTGTGAGTAGCTTTGAGGGAATGCATTCCTTAGTCAGAAATGGAACCAGAAGTCTAGAATGCTGTCTAACCTTCTCCTAACTTGGGCATAGAGTATTTCATCACTCTATTTGTCTAGTTTTGTTTTGTTTTATTTTTCCCATCATTAAAGTAGAGAAGGAGAATGACCAAAAGACCAAAAAGGTTTCTTTCTACCTGAACAAGAGAGTCATTGGGACTAATAAAGTCAGTGAAATACTTTGAAGATTAATGGGCCCCTATTAAACGTTAATTTGTTATGAGTTTTCTCTTGGACATTAAACAGCACAAATGCTTCCCTGTAAAACACAGCATGGAGTCCTTGGTTATAATTAACATCTGTAAAGGTCTCTTTATCAGATGTAGTTGAGGCCACTGAGGGAGGGGTGATAAGGAGCAGTTCCAGCAAGTGGGTCATACCTTGGTCTATGCGACTGCAACCGTGGTACAAAGGAAGCAGAAATTCCATGGTGAGGAATTAGTGAGAGACCCTTTAAGGAGAGGGAGAGTTGGATGGGAGCCCCTTTTGAAGAATTCAGAGTCCCCCTAACAGAGGGGAACCAGGCAACAAAACATGTTTTGTCCACCTTTAACTGCAATGTGCTTTGTATTTCCTCACCTGCTTCAACAAGGACAAGACCCCAGGCAGCCCTGCATTCCAAGTCCCCTCAAAAAGACCTAAAGGACACAAAGTCTGGAAAAGCTCACAATCCCTCAAAAGTAGGGGCTTCTTTGGGGAACATTCCTCATACTTATTGACAACAAAGATCAACCAATCTCAAAATTCCTCTCTGGAAAACAAAAATGAAACCAAAATTAACAGGACTTTATATGTATAATGACCTTGTTCAAGCTTCTCTCTGAATTGTCTTCCAAGGGCTCTCAACACCTTTGAGTCACAGTCCTCTCAAAGTCTTCTCCGTCTCGCTGGCTGTCAGAATACTGGGTAGCCAGCATTGTGAGAAGGGTTTGGAGACAGCCGAAGCAATGCATAAACAAGGGGAAAATATGAAGAACATGGACCATTGAGAAGGGTGAGATGATCCCTTTTGTATTTTAAAGTGTTTAAGGTGAAATTTGTATACCCTAGAGAGGTGATAGATTTTAGGGTATAATGTGTAATATAGCACACTGCCATCTAAAAGGCCAGCAGTTTGAATCCATAAGCTGCTCAGTGGAAAAAGATGGGCAGTCTTCTCATGTAAAAATTTACAGCCAATGAAAAGTCACTGTGATCCTGAACCAACCCTAGTGCTGTGGGTTTATAGAGAGACAAACAGTGGGTTTATATATGGGACTTTTATGGCTCAGTGGAGAATTCTCTCCTTTTAGGCTAGAGACTGAATTCTCAGCAATGCATTTCATATAATCATCACTCAGCTGTCACTGAAAGTTTGTGTGTTTTTTGGATAGTAAACAGGAAGCTCCTGTGACATGGTACAGAGACAGTTCTGTTGTTAGTCCAAAGGTCGCTCTTCTCTGGGTGTTAAGATATGTGAAAGAGACTCAGGCATGTACACGGTTTCCAACTAAAAAGCCAGGGGCTTGAATCACCAGCCAATCCACAGAGAAAAATGGACACTCTCCCGTGTGATTTATACTCTTGTAAATTCACTGGAGGGTCAACTATGGGTTGGTTCTAACTCATTTGCAATGAAAGAGAAACAAGTTTTAGCAGGGCTTCTAGTCTATAGAGAGAGACTTGGCAATCTGCTTTCCAAAAGTCAGCCTGTATAAACCTTTTGGATCACAAGAGGATCTTCGACAGACTGGGCAGCGGCACAGGATAGCGCAGTGCTCTGATCTACTGTGCAAGAAGGTTGCCATGAGCTGGGGGCTGACTGGACAGCGGTTAATAACAGCAGGGACATGAATGGAACCACCTTCAGTGCTGTGTGGTAACTCCTGCATTCCCTCAACCTTGCACAAGAAAGTTTGGTTTCTTAGGTCTTCAGGATATATCTCCCTTTTTTAGTTCTGTGTCCCTGAACCTGGCTTAAGGTCTAAACCTTGATAAGTGGGAGGGTTCATTGATTCAAGAGTTGATCATGATCTCTAGGTGCTGAGAGCAGGCTGGACTAGCCTGGCTCCTTGCATAGCTAATCCGCCAGAGTCAGCCATCCAAGTAGCAGCCCAGAGGCGACTACACATACCCTGCCCTTCCCTCCAAAAAAACAAGCAACTCTGTCCTGAAAGACAAACAGCCTGGATGTTCCCTAGAAGAGAAATACCAAGACTTCATCTCATGTAATCTGGGTATTATTAAGAGAGGCCAGTGGCTGGAGAAAGACATCATGCTTGGTAAAGTAGAAAGCCAGCAAAAGAAGTGAAAGAGTAAGCTGGATTGACAAAGTGACTGCAACAATGGGTTCAAGGACAGCAATGATTGTGAGGATGGCACTAGACCAGACAGTGTTTCATTCAATTGATCTCAGGGTTCCTAAGAGCCTGGTGAACTCGATGGCATCTAACAGAAACCAATCCCCCTCAGGACTGTACACTATTGTTGAGGAGCCAGGCACTGTTTCCAATGGCAGACAAGAAAATGTCCCTTCTCCCATGTCACAATGTAATGGTGACCTGATGGAACTTTTTTAGTTTTCTAACAGATGCTGCCGTGGATGTGCTCACCAGGTTGTGCCAAGAAATCTGGAGAACAACCACTTGGCCAACTGACTGGAAAAGGTCTATATTTGTTCCCATCCTAAAGAAGGGTGACCCA
>NW_006399801.1:4143778-4151784 GCF_000299155.1 Elephantulus edwardii | reverse complement strand
TGGATTGATTCAGTGACTGGGGTAATTGGGATGGGTGTGTCAGAGGCAATGAGATTGGCACAGGATAGAGCAGGGTTTAGGGCTGTTGTACATAGGGTCGTTATGAGTCGCAAATGACTCGACGGCACATAACAACAACAACAACGCTTCTCTATCAGAAATACCACAAGCGGGTAACCTTGAAGAACAGGAGTTTATTGCCTCACAGTCCAAGAGTCAAAAGTCTGAATTTAAAAAATGGTTCCAGGTGGAAAGTCTTTCTTTTTCTAACCCATCACCTAGTCACTGTGGAAAACCCTTTGTGTTCCTGAGCTTATAAATCTGTCTGCCATATGTGTACCTGTCTTGAAATTGTGTCTTCTATGTGTGTCTCTGATTCTAATCTGCTCTTTTTAGAACTCAAAAGTGATTAGGTTTAGGATCCACTCTGCTAGAATATGACCTAATTAGAATAATAGAAGAAAAAACCTACTTCCCCACACCCCAGCAAATCACACCCACCAACACAGGACTTCAGATTATATGTTTGGGGGAGATAATTCCTAACAGTATGCTACAAGGAGGGCCTAGCTAAGGAGAGAAGTGCTCTCACAGAGTGTGAAGGCACAGAGGTGAGAGAGAAGACTAGTCATGGGAAGACATCTGAGGAAAAGAGAGGGGCAGAGCAGTGTGAGGTGATGAGCTGCCTGTTGTTAACTGCCACTTAGTTGATTCCTACTCACTGCAACACCATGTGTGTAGGATAGGATTTCGATGGCTGTTGTCTTTCAGAAGTAGATCATCAGATTTGTCTTCCAAAACACCTATGGGCGGATTTAAGCCTCCAGCCGACTGACTAGCAGCCGCGCACTAAGGTGTTTGTACCCCTTAAGGATTCCTTAGATGGACTTCAAAGGTCAGCAAGGATGAGGTCATAAAGTTCCCTTGTGAGCCAGGCTAGTGGTTTGAGAACATACTGAGGAAGAATGGCTTGGGTGAGTAGCTCCTAGGGATTTTCTGTTGGCTTCAAGCCTTCTGAATCTGCTGCCTCAATCCATGGTGTTCTGAAGCTATGGACATCCACAAACAAGCAAGGCTTGGGCTTCTGAGGATCCCATTTACCTTCTCCATGACCTTTCATTAATACAATAAAGAAGCTTAGAAGAGCCTTCTTTAGCACCAGAATCCACATTTTGGTGAGGTTTTCCTGAAGTGAGGAGCAGAGCTGAGGTGGGACCACAGGCTGCCAGATATTGATCCTCAGTGCTTGCCCTCATTTGCTCCACAGTAAGTCCTTACCTGTGAGTGAAAGTCAAACAATGGAAGACAGAAGAATTATTGATGAATTTGAGCTGTAGTGTTGAAGAAAAATATTGGACACACTATGGTCTGCCAGAAAGATAAACAAATTGGACTTAGATAAAATACATCCAGAATATTCCTTTAAAGCAAACATGAAGAGACTTCAGACCACTTTGAATGCATTATCAGGGAAAATCAACATCTAGAAAAGGGTATTGTGATTGACTTCGTAAAGGAACAATGAAAATAAGGAAAACCTTCAGATGAGATGAACTGACACAACTGTGACAGCAGCCACAATAATGAGCTTAAACACAACAACAATGTGAAGATGGTGCAAAGTCAGGCAGCGTTTTATTTTTATTTTGTGGTACACAGGGCATCATGAGTTGGTGCTGGTTTCATGGCATGTGTAACAACAGCAAAAGAGACCTCTTTGCCATCTTTTTTCTGGCCTCTTTTTCTTCGCATCCTCAAGGAAGTCTGCTGCCCTGAAATGAGAGGTAGAGGTGGGAATACAGCTTTTATTTCCACAGTCACTCTGAAAAACACAAGTGCCAGGACCAGAGTACCTTGATCTGAAGAATACCAGCCTAGTCTATGTTTTCAGAGGACTCCAGTCTCTGGCCTCTGGGAATGAAAGATCAGAGGGGGAATCTCTGCCCTGTAGCAACCCATCAGTTGTCATTTATTTCATTTCTATTATGGCAACTGCATGCACGTCACACTAGAGCTATCGACCATGGAGTTTTTAGTGACTGATTTTTTTTTTCAGTTGTAAATTTCCAGGCATTTCTTCTGAATCATCTCAGATGGACTATGAACTCCAGCCTAGTGGTTATGAGCTGAGTTTATTAACTGTTTGCACCACCCAAGGACTCACTAATGACAATAGCAAACAACACCTTGTGGGCGGCTTGATAGAAAAATATGAAAGGCTTTTCTGGAAAGGGAAAAAAATAACACATTGCTAGAATGTCCTTGGTTGTCATGAATATCTCATTCATCGATAGAACTCATTCCAGAGACTACATAAGTGTGGGAGTTGGCAAGGATAACATGACAGTTTCAAACAAAAGGAGGAAAAGGTCAAGATAGGAGGTGTAGAAATTCAGCCAACAAACAGAGGAAATGATCACTTCCAAATTTCTCTTGAGTGTGCATTTCCTCCAGGATCTGTAAGAACTCAAATGTGTGTATGCCTTCCGCTTTCTGTGTCATCTCTGTCAGGAACAGAGACTCAATATATGGAGTCTTGTCTTTGTAGGTGACATCACTCATGCATTTGTATTGAAAACAGTTATTTTGCATGTTTTTGCTACAAGTAAGCAGTGGTTTGGCTCTAAGGAATTAAAAAAATAATTAAAAAAATTAATTGAGTAACAAAAGTATTAAAATAATGTGCAAAGGATTACTTGAAGTTCTTCAATGATTCTGAAGAGAGAGGGTCAGTGAAAAATGAAAAAGCCCTCAAAGAGATGAACTGTTACATTGGCTACAAGAATGGGCATCAGCAGAGCAGAGGGAATAAAGGCTTCGACAGGGTTATATTTACAGACTCCCATGTTGGAATGACTAGGTGGCACTTAACAACACGACAACATAATAAAATCATTCTGCAATATTACAGCAAACTTAGTGAAGCATAAATGTTTACTAAATTATTGAATGAATGCCTGAACTTAGGGGAAATAATTGGTTTCAAAATGAGTCTACATTTTCTTTATTTCCTTTCTGAAAGCCTCTAATCAATAAAGCAAAAACACGTATGTGCAAACAACATTTGGCAACTGTCTTTGTACATATCCCTTCTCTTTGTTCTCTCCTCATCTCTTGGCCACAACTTACCCCCAGATCATGAGCTTAATTGATTCAGGCTCATCCACTGTACCACAGTATGCTGAAGATAACAAAATACCTTTTATCTCTTTCAAAGAGTTTTTCATTAATTCCTCGCATTGTATTTCACTCGCCATGGTCTTATGTCGGACAGGTATTCTCATGCATGCATGCACACACACATTCACACTTCTAGCCTTTGCACACACACGTAAACACACACTCACATTCACACATCCAATCTAAGGACACCAAAGTCGTCCACTCTCTGAGGCCCAAGGCCACACACATAGTGCCAACACTGCTCAATATTTTCTCCACAATCTAAATATATCTCTTTCTATGGAGGGTTGTGGTCCATGAATTTTCAAGTGAACAACTCTAACCTCACTATTTTCCTCCCTGACCTCACTCTAGTCCTAACTCTCCTGTGATGGTTAGACCATATCAATACTACACTAGATCATAATTCTCTGGTTTGGTGGTTATGATTCCCACAACATGATCAGGTACATTTCAATCAGTACTCTGTGAGATCTGCTATGAACAGCTAGTCAATTCAAAGAGAGTCTTCACAAGGATATGGCCTTACATCCGATGTCTGTGAATGCTGTCAAGACTCTAACTTTTTGCTTGCTCAAGATCTTACACCTAGCTTTCATTATTTGATCTCTAGCTTTGGGGGACTTGAACCAGTGTACCTTGCCACCATATTCCCTGATAATCATGGGACCCATGAGTCTCTGCTCCATATGAACCAGCAGCCAGCTGTCTGATATGTTGATTGTTTCAGACTCTGCAACTGCATGAGTCAAGAGAAGAGAAGCTCTACCACACTTGGGAACTGTGGATTAGTCTTTACAACAATATGAGAGAGAGAGACAGAGACAGACAGAGACACAGAGAGAGATGATAGATAGATAGATAGATAGATAGATAGATAGATAGATAGATAGATAGATAGATGATAGATAGATGATAGATAGATAGATAGATAGATAGATAGATAGATAGATAGATTAGATAGATAGATATAGAGATATATACACACATTTCATTGTTTTGCCGCTAGAGAATGCAGTGTAAAACATTTCTCTATGCTACAGTTTATTCACTTGGACAATATGGTTAACAAAAGTAGAGGTCCCATTCTTGAGGACAGAAACACCTCATTTTGCATGAAGAAATTGCCCCCTAAAAGCCTACAAGGAAATTTCTACAAGGATCTCTACCAAGAGATCTCAGACACATTCTGGATGACTGTAGATATAGTCTTTGGTTTCTTTTTTCTTCCATAAAAAATCCCAGGTGAGTTAGTGTTCATAGAGTCCAATAATAATCATAATCATCATGATAATGTTGCCATCCATACAACTTTCAAGGCGACTCTGTGTGTGTCAGAGTAGAATTGTGCTTTATAAGGTTTTCAATGACTGATTTTCCTCCTCATTTAAAAAAAAAAATTTGGCCATTTTAATGCCACTGGCAATCTTTTAAAATTTTTTTTATTTTATACAAAGTTCATAAATTTAATGCACATTGTTTTTTTCACACCAGATCTTTCCCCTTTTCTTTATTCACCCCTCCCTCCACCCATCAAAGAGAATGACTGATTTTCAATAGAAACCACCAGGCAAATCTTTTAAGGCACCACTGACTGGACTTGAACTTTTAACGTTTTGGTTATCATCTAAATGCATTAACAGAACCACGTAGAGATGCTCACACAAATGCTAATACTCTTACTACTGAGATGACTGGCTCATACTGTCCTATAAAGGAGAAGAACATACTGCCCTATATAGTGGAAGAACAATAGATTTATTACATATATGTGTGTCTCTTGAAAGGAATCCTAGAAGTGTGTATTTGGTCAGCAGTTGAAACCTATCAGGTGGTTTGAAGGAGAAAGATGACACAACTTGTTTCCATTAAGATTTATAGTCTTGGAAATCTTATAGGGCAGTTCTATTCTGTCCCTGAGGGTCAATCAACTCAATGGCAGTGTTTTTTGGTTATCTATCTTATCTCTCTCTCGTATTCTCTTCTTCTCAGACACATATGCATAGAAACAAATCTCTATGTGTAAGACAAACCCATGTTCCAGTTACACAAATACCAGTCTCCTCATACTTCCCACAAGTGTGACTTAGAGTGTCCCAACCTCAGTTAGCACCAGTGTAGTAATGGTTAACATTCAGAATACCTATGCTCACTCTCACCTCCCACCTCAACCTCATCTTCTGGCTTGAGGAATCTCCAGCATCTCTCCACTGTCACAGCTCTCATCTCTGATTTGAGAAACTTTCCACACAGAGACCACAGATCAAAAGGAAATATACGCTCTGGTTTGTTTGGGGTTTTGGTGTTGTTTTGTTTTGGTGTCTTTTTGTGTGTGTGTTTTTAATGGTAATGTGATCCCCATTTTTCTGCTTCTATAACGATTTCATTTTAAGTCTTTTAGTTTGGTAAAACTGACAAATCCCCGTAGTAGTATTCTACTTATCTTTTTGTATGGCCTTGCCCTCAAAAATGCCATTTGCTTTATTCAGATTATAATCAAGCTATCCAGTCCCATTGGTGGGACACAAACAGCTTACATTTCCATAGTCAACCATGTGGTAAGAGTTATAAAGACCATCGTTAGAAATCCAAATCACTAATTCACTGCTCTGTAGGGACACAGCTCAACCCATCACAGAGTGGTTGCTGATGTGGATAAGGTTGTGATAGGATTCCTTCTTTTGTCACTTTGCTTTTTCACCCAGGATACCTACAATGTGAAATATACAAATGACTCTTTCACCTTGGGCTTCTATTGAGTCAAGTAGAAAGCCCATCAAGAAATCAAAAAGAGGAAGGAGAATGTTAATGTCCTGTTCTGTCTCCCACCTGCTGGGTTGCTGTGATTTCATCATTTAACAAAGACCCCAGTGCCTGCCAGAAGACCCCTCTAGCTTTCTATTTAGGCTCTAGTAGTGGACACAGCTCCCAGTTTCAGTCCTTCAGACTGAAAGCAAGGGATCCCACTATCACTAGTTCTGGGATATAGTACCATCTTACATCCTGCCAACAGCAATATAAAACAATTCCTTTATCAAAACTTCCTCCAATAACCACAGTCCAGTGTGCTGTCTGTCTAGAAAATAAGAGGAAAGATATGTCCTAGACATGTAAAGAATTCTAAGAAGGCAGTGTGATCTTTGTGAAGAGCTGGAGAGGATCTGAACCTGAACAGAGACCATGAATCTAGGAAGATCCAGTGGTTAAGGGCAGCAGAAAGTGGGCTGATCATAAAAGCAGAAAAAAATACTTTTAGAGAAGTGGAGGCAAGTTTCATATCAGAAAAGACAACAAATAACCTTATCTACACAGTAGGGCCTTGAGTAAAGAGACTAGAATTTGTGGGCAACTGGTCCTTAAGAATAGATTGGTAACTGGTGTGGAAAACAATGTATATTAATTTTATGAACTTTGTATGTAAACCAGTAAAAATTTTTTTTAGAACAGAATAGACTACCATGAAGTCTACTGCATTAAATACAGTAATACCTACTTTTTTTCTAAAGTTTTAAAAATTTTTCATAAAGATCCCTTAGCAGTTGTGTCATCTATATATTCTTTTTTTAATTGGACGTTGATTTATATACAAAGTTTGAATACATTGTTTTTCACAAAAGATCCTTCCTATTTCATTCACCCCACCCACACATCAAATTATGCAATTCTATAATTAACACACTACCCCTCCACCCATCCTCCCTCCTCTATTTCCACCCTCTCCCTCCTTGGATCCTCATACTCATTCTAAAATAATGATTTTATACAGTGTTTGTCCTGTGGGAATGAGTTGTTTCACTCAGCATAATGCTGTCCAGTCCCTCCCAACTTAAGCAGAAATTTACAAAATCATTGCTCCCACGTGCCATGTAGTATTCCTTTGTATTAATGTACCACAACTTCTCAATCCATTCATATTTGGTTGGACATCTGGGCTGTTTCCATGTTCTTGTAATAGTGAATAAAACTGCTATGAACACTGGTATACAAGTTTCCATTTGAATCTCAGTTCTCAATTTCTTGGGGCATATTCCAAGCAATGTAACACCTGGATCATATGCAATTTCTATGTTCAACTTTTTGAGGAAGTGCCAAACTGCCTTCCGGAATGGTTATATCATTGTATAATCCCGCCAACAAAGGGAAAGAGTTCCTATCTTACTACATCCTCTCCAACATTTTTACTTGCTTTCCTGTTAAACTTTGCCACTGCTACTGAAGTGAGATGGTATCTTGTTATGATTTTGATTTGTATCTCTATTATTGACAGTGGTTTGGAATATTTCATCATATATCTCTTGGCCATTTGACTATCTTCCTCTGTGAAAATTCTTTCCAGGTCTTTTGCCCATTTTATAATTGGGTTACCAGTCTTTTTCTTGTGGAGGCCCCGGAGTATTCTGTAAACTTTCATTATGAGACTCTTTCTTGTCTGAAATGGTATTGCCAAATATTGGCTCCCAGTCAGATTTTCTTTTCACTCGTTGGAAAAAGTTTTTGATGCACACTGGGATTTAATATTTAAATCAATTTTATCTTCTTCAGATTGTGCATTTTTAGCTGTATGTATTTGGCAGTCTCTTTATACCATAGACTAGGTCTTCTTTTTTTTAAATTTTTTTTTTATTGGGGAAAACATATTGGGGGTACAAGGAGGTGAGGGTTGGGGACAGAAGGGTGAGGATGGACCAGGATGCAGTTGCAGAGCTGCACTGTTTGGTCAGTGAGGGGAGCAGGTGAAGGAAATGATGAGGGTCCAGTGGGGACCAGATGCTACAGAGGAATGACAAGCATTTTCCAATAGTAATTAAACCAACTGTCTTATT
>NW_006399801.1:4134659-4142528 GCF_000299155.1 Elephantulus edwardii | reverse complement strand
AACCCAAACCTGCAGATGGCGGGCATGCATCCCATCCCCCACCTCCTACGCAGGCGGCCAGCGGGGTGTGCGCCCCCCACCCAGCGTGGGAGGCCTGCAGGAGGTGTGTGCCCCCCCCAGCGCGGGCAGCCTTTGGGGGCGCGCCCCCCCCACTCCTCCGCACGGGCGCTCGGCTGGTGTGCGGCCCCTTTGTGCAGGCGGCCGGAGGCACCCGCTTTCCCCACAGCCACCATCCTGGCTCCAAGAATTCTCTCCAGTACAAAACCACCTTGTGGCAGTGTGGTGGCTTCACTGTACCAGTCTTGAGGAGGGCCAGTGGCCAGCATCCATCCTGGGTGAGGGAATCCATTCGTTCAGGCTGTGGAAGCCTCATGGAACTGCAGCAGCTGTTTGGTGCAGCACGGGCTCTTGGGGGGGGGCACGAGACTCACCCATTTCTCCTTGGGAATCCTTGAATTCCTGTGGTTGAGCTTCAATCTTCACTGAGGGCCAGTCATCAACTGTTTAAGTGTTCAATTATCAATAAGCCGAAGTCTGTGGAAGGCCATAATGGCCCTGCTTTAAGTGGTTCGCTACTACTGCAGCTCACCACACTGTCTCTGCCTCTGCCGCCATCTTGGATCCAGACTAGGTCTTCTAAAGCTTGATCCCAGTTTGTCTCTTATGATCTTTATTATTTGGGGTTTTACTCCTAAGTCTTTGATCCATCTTGAAGTGATTTTTGTGTATAGTGTCACATGTGGGTCCTGTTTCAGCTTTCTGTAGGTAGCAGTCCAGTTTTGCTAGCACCATTTGTTGAAGAGGTCATCATTTGCCCATTTGATAAACTTTATGTCCTTGTCAAATATCAGTTGACCATAGATGTTGTTGTTGTTATGTGCCGTCTAGTCGCTTGTGACTAATAGTGACCCTATGTACAACAGCCCTAAACTCTGCTCTGTCTTGTGCCAGTCGCACTGTCTCGGACACTACCACCCTGATTACCCCAGTCACTGAATCAATTCACCTCATAGAGGGTCTTCCCCTCCTGCGCTGTCCCTCCACCTTCCCCAGCATGATGTCCTTCTCCAAGGACTGGTCTCTTCTTACAATACGTCCAAAGTATGCTAAACGGAGTCTCAGAATCCTTGCCTCCAAAGAGACACCTGGTTTAACCCTTTCCAGGATGAATCTGTTTGTTTTCCTAGCAGTCCATGGTACTCTCAATACTCTTCTCCAGCACCACAGCTCAAAGGCATCAATTCTCCTTCTATCCTCCTTGGTCATTGTCCAACTCTCTGATGCATAACAAGTGATTGCAAAGACCATGGCCTGTATCCAGAGAGACACCATTGCTCTTCAGTACTTTGGAGAGGTCCCTAACAGCAGACTTTCCAATGGCAATGCACCTTTTTATTTCCTGGCTACTGGTGCCAAGAGTGTTGACTGTGGAGCCAAGCAAACTAAAGCTGTGAACAATCTCAATCTCTTCACCATCCATCCTGATGCTGCCAATTGGCCCAGTGGTGAGAATCTTTGTCTTCTTGACATTGAGCTTCAATCCTTATAGGAGTCTACAGTCCTTGACCCTCTGCAGCAGGTGCTTCAGGTCCTCCTCAGTTTCAGCAAGCAGGGTTGTGTCATCTGTATAACACAGATTGTTGATCGATCATCCACCAATCTTGACCCCACATTTCTTCTCATAGAGCCCAGCCTATATACCTATGTATGACCATAGATAGGTGGGTCTATTTCTGGGTTCTCAATTCTGTTCCACTGACCTATGTGCTTGTCATTGTACCGGTCAAATTTTATTTCCTTGTCGAATTATCAGTTGACCATAGATAACTGGGTCTATTTCTGGGTTCTCAATTGTGTTCCACTGATCTATATGCTTGTCATTGTACCAATACCATGTTGTTTTGATAACTACTGCTGTGTAGTAGGTTTTAAGGTCAAGAAATGCTGTATCTCCCACTTCATTTTCATTTCTCAAAAGTGTTTTGTTTATTCAGGATCTCTTGCCTCTCCAAATATATTTTACAATATCTCTTTCAATCTCCTTAAAAAATTAATTTGGTATCTGTATTAGGATTGTGTTGAATATGTAGATTGCTTTTGGTAGGACTGTCATTTTCACAATATTGAGTCTTCCTATCCATGAACAGGGAACATTTTTCCATTTATTTAGGTGTTTTATTGTGTCTTCCAGAAATGTTTTGTAGTTTTCTCTGAATAGGTCTCTTGTGTCTCTAGTTAAGTTCACTCCCAAGTATTTCAATTTGTGGTTGGCTGTTGTAAATGGCTTTGCTGTCTTGTTTTCCTTCTCTGAGTTCTCTTTGTTCCTGTAAAGGAATTCCTCTGATTTTTGGAAATTGATCTTATATCTTGCCACTCTACTAAACTGGCCTACTAGCGTTAATAATTTTGTTGTTGAGTCTTTAACGTTTTCTATGTACACTGTCGTATCATCTGGATATAGCAACAGTTCAGCCATCTCTTTGCCAGTCTGAATGTCTTTTATTTCCTTCTCTTGTTGTATTTCCCCAGCAAGCACTTCCAGTATAATACTGAATAGAAATGATGACAGAGGACATCTTTGTCTGGTTTCTGTTGGCAAGGAAAATGCTTTTGTTCTTTTTTCATTTAGAATAATCTTGGCTCTTGGTTTTACATATGTGCTTTTGACTATGTTGAGGAAATTACCGTCTCTTACAATTTTGCTGAGTGTCTTACTCAGGAAGGGGTGTTAGAGTTTGTCAAATGCCTTTTTTTGCATCAATTGCTAAGATCATATGGTTATTATTATTTACTTTGTTAATATGGTGAATTATGGTTGGTTGTTTTTCTTATATTGAACCATTCTTGCATACATGTTATGAATCCCACTTACAGTTATCCCTACTAAGTGCCAGGTTCACCATCTTATTAACAAAAGCCATTTATCAAACATCATCTCCTGCATCATGAATTGTTAAGTTATCATAAAGTTATCTCACAAAGTTTCTTTCTATTATGAAAGACAACATAGGTATAAATATTAACCATTAATCAAGGTATTTTTTTTCATTTTTTCCACCCAAACTTCTAAAGAATTGTTTCTTCAGTGTTTTTACAATATTATGTACTTACACTCATAGACACTCAAAGATTTTCTCTGGTGCAGAACCATATGTACTTTATGTGCAGGAGGGCATTAGTCATGAGGATGTACAGTTTGATGGGTGGGTGGGGTGAGGGAAATTGGAAGAATCTGGTCTGAAAAACAATGTATTTAAGTTTTGTAAGTAAACTAGTATAAATTATGACTGTAATACTGTTTACTGTATTGTTATGCTTAACATATTTTAGTGCATTTATCATACCTTTAGTGTTTATATTCATAAGAAGGTAAAATACATAACCTTAATTGATGTTAAAAAAGAACTGTATGTGCCTGCCTCAAAATATATACAAATTATAGTTAAAGACATATTTAGGAATTTATCTTATCAAAACCAAAAACTGTCATGCTAAATCCCACAGTCAATGAATGAAACCCATGGGCATGCAGTCCTCACCAAGCTCTATTCCCGTGCACAGCATACTTGTCTGTGTGTGAACATACATATTGTGAAGTTGCCATCACTTGATTCTGATGCTGACACTATGTACAGCAGAACAAAACACCACACAGGTTCTTGGCCAGCTTCACAATCTTTGCTGTGCTAAAGTCCATTGCTGTAATCACTGTCACTCTATCTCACTGACTTTTTTCTGCTGACTTTTTAACAAGCATGAGTGTCCTTCTCCAGAAACTGGTCCCTTCCCAAAACATGCCGAAACTATGTGAGATAAAGTCTCTTCATCTTTGTTTCTAAAGAGCATCCCGCCTAAACTCTTCCAAGACAGATTTATTCATTCTTTTGGCAGCCCGTGGACTATTTCATATTCTTAGCCAACACCATAATTCACAGGAATGTTTTCTTCTTTAGTCTTCTTCCTTCATTGTCCAGATTTCACATATATGAAGACTGAAAATATTGCTTGAGTCAGGCCATACCTTAGTACTCAAAGTGACATCTTTGCCATTTAACACTTTAAAGAGATCTTTTGTAGTAGATTTAGATAACACATTATGTTGTTTGATTTTGTGAGGCCTATATAAACAGATACGCAAATAAATGAACTACCATTTGAGGCCTTTGATTTAGGGTTTTAGTCAATTAGTAGAGATGCATATCTTGCAGTATTTAGACCCAAACAATAAATATTAATCTAGCTTTGAAGATAAAGTCTTATTTTACTTAAACTACACCCCTCCAAAGATATTAACCCTTAATTTATGATGCAATCTCTATGTTGTTGTTATTTTGGTGATTAAGCAGAAAGATATTTCTTTTTTAAAAGTCTACTTGAAAAATATGTTCTAATCCATTTAAGCAACTCTAGGATTTTCCCAAAATTACCCTGAGAACAGCATTAATGTGAGTTTTCTTGCTAAGAGAATTGAAAGGTTGAGAATTTCTTAAAATCAGTTCTCCAAGTCAAACGTCAGAGCTATTATAAACACCTCCTCCCTCATTCCCTTCCTGGCTGTGTTTCCTGATAGCTCCAAGCATGTGCTGTAGGTAAGTCCTGGGTGGTACCAACAGTTAAAGTGCTTGATTGCTAACTGAAACATTGGATGTTCCAGTTCATGCATAAGTGCCTCAAAAGAGTGAAAAAAAAAATCAACTCTTGAAAGCCTTAGAGGAAACATAAGTGGGGTCACTAGGAGTTAGAATCTGCATGACGGAATTGAAACTGGGTATGTTCCAGGGATTGCATTGACTTACTGATGAAACTGTCCTTTTTCTTCCAGTTTCAAGAAGAGACGTTGACATAGACTAATCACAATCTTCCTCATATACCTTCCACACCATAAAGCAGGACACAAAGTAAATGTCTTTCTACTCACACGACACATTTGTCCATGAGTATCTGTAATATCATCATGACAGCTACAAAACAAATTTCTCTAGTCAAATACTTAAAAGGAAAAATTTTTAAATCTTAAAAAAAAGAAATAGATATAGCTTAACTAGCTAGGAGCCCAACGATAGTTTAGTGGTAGAATTCTTGCCTTCTAGAAGAGACCAGATTAAGACAGAGGAGGTAATATCACAGAGGTGATCTCCTTCTGAAATCAGTTAATGAAAATGTATGGATTACAAAAGTCTAATCTGCAACTCAGATTCTGTCTTGTCTCCAGAAACTCTATGAACAGTGCTCAGGTCTTTCATTCATAGGGTCGCAATGAGTCATCTACAATTCCACGGCACCTAATAACAATAAAAATGACAACATAGAGAGAGCTACATTGGCCTAGTGTACAGAAAGTTATGCTCCCAAGCCCAAGGTGGGTGATTTTACTCTGTGGCCCTCATTCCTGGTTCAAATTGTTTTTGTGTCAAACATTCAATGCACTCATCTGTGCGTTGCTGTACAGAGGTAACTCATGGTTGCTTTGATGCTAAACACTGTGACACTGATTTGCCAAATGTGATAATGGTTACCCATGGAGGACAGTGTTTGCTGCAGCTTCCTGATTAAAACAAGCTTGGAAGCAGGAGTGGTATCCACTTCCAAAATGGCTTGCCTCCGGAAACTCTATGAATCATGCTCAGGGTCGCTATGAGTCGTCTACGACTTGATGGCACCTAACAACAACAACGATCTGCAACTAATTATAGAGGTGACTAAGGATGAGGTGACATTTTATTCCATTGTGCATGGTGTCACTCAACTGCGATAATGAACTTGTCTTCCAAATAGAGCCAATATCAGAAGAAGTCTTTTGGATCCCAAGTCATCCTGAGGAGGGTCCTATATCAGAGTTGTATGGAGCTAGATGTGCCAGAGTAAGGTCGACAGGGGTCATAGCCTCGAGTGGAGATGATGCTGAGAGGGAAGATCAACTTCTCTCTCTTTTTTTTATTTTTCCTCTCCCAAAGTCACACCCAGATAACTGATAGTACCACATCCAGCTTAAAGACCTTGTTTCCTTCCTCTTCCTTGCACTCTCTCCATTTATAGTCCAGTCCCCACACTACAAATTATACTTACAGCCACCTGCTTAGCATCTTTGGGGTGTGTATATGTGTGTGTTGCTTTAGCATCCATTCTTTGTTTCCTATTTCTTCTGTTGTTGTTTTGGCCAGAAAAAGAACAAATGCCTAAGAGTGAGGGGAAAAGGAGGTTCTTTTTCAAATTAGAAAATGAAAAAACAGATTTCTACAACTCACCTCCAAGTGAAAAAAATTTTTATTACGTTACAACATATCTTTATTTCATTGTCATCTCAGATCTGCTCTGGTACTGAGCAGGGCAGCCCACGGCACATGACATAGATGAACATGACTTAGACACACACGTCTTAGGGCTAAGCTCTGTAATGTGGTCCAAAGACTCTCCAGATGTATCCAGATATATCTGGAATCATCATAGGCTCTCATTGTAGCCTTCAAGGAAATTTACATTGATAAGATAAACCTCATTCATTTGCATTTCCAAAGAGAGCCACCTTGGAAAATTCTAGAAAAGAATGGAGCTGATAATAAGATCATAATTGCTTAGAATGGTGAAGGACTATATCAGGTCCTGAAGTTCACTTTACTACCCTGAGATAGGGCCACAACTGATGCTTAACCTGCTTTTAGTTGCATCTATGTATCTGTGAACTAGACAATGAATAAAGATGACAGAAAAAGAATTGATGCCTTTGAGTTGTGGTGCGGGAGTACTGAATATCCCAGTACAGCCAGTGTCCTCTTTAGAGGCAAGGATGATGAAGTTCTGTCTCTAACAATTTGAACATGTTGCTAAGAAAAGCTATTCTTTATAAAGTGAGGAGATTATGCTTGGGAAGGTAGAAGGTCAGTGAAAGAAGGTAATGCCCTGAACAAGATGGATTGATATGGTAACTGCAGCAATGAATTCAAGTATATCAGAGACGATGAGGATGACACTGGATTGGAAAGGATTCAGGACTACTGTTCAATGAGTCACTATGAGTCATACTTGACTCAAGTTGTACTCAAATTGATGGTGCCTAACAACAACAACAACAACAGAGGCGGAAAGTGCACTGTCAAGCCCCTGTGTGCTGTCACATGCCAGTTCAGAGTACTGTTTCCATCTCATCTAAGTCCTTCCTGTTGCAGGAAAGGTGTGTCCTTGTGATAAGAGAGTGAACACCTCCCACTAACCTCTGTTTGGTAGTTCTTCCTATTGTGAAAAGGTTATATGCATTTATCTTCCTACTAATTGCTCTGCAAGATAGACAACCTTCAGTCATGTATGAGTGACTCTTCCCTGAACTTTAAAACCTCACCAACACTTATCCTAATGGGAAGAGTACCAGGTGCTAGACATATATGCAGAAATGTGGTCTTATTTGAAGGTACAGCTTAGAGTCCCCAGAGATACTTCCTTTGTGAAAACTTTCAATCCTCTAATGCAGCAACCATATCTCTTCTATTGCTTATTTTTAAGCAATATTAAAGTGTGTGTGTGTGTGTGTGTGTGTGTGTGTGTGTGTGTGTGTGGTGTTATGTTCCTGAGTTGTAAAAATAGTTAAGTATTCAACTACTAGTCAGAAGTTTGGCGAAATAGAAAATAATATTGGAGGGGATGCACAGAGACTAGAATTCTCATATCCTATGGTGGGACTGTTAAATGGTGCAATCAATGGGGAAACAAGCTGATGCATCCTTAAAAATTTAAACATAGAGATAACACATGATTCAGCAATTCCAGTACTAGATATATATCCCATAAAAATAAGAGCTGTGACATCAATAGATATATATACACTCATAGTCATCATAACATTATTCACAATAGCAAAATGATGGAAATAACCTAAGT